>NC_057810.1:271495566-271655416 GCF_018294505.1 Triticum aestivum
TCTCCATGAATAACCCCCGACGTTGGGTAAGCGAACACTTTGAGTGCCCGACCCATGCTTTCAAAGTTTAAGTTTCTTATATTATGCTTTCGACGCAGGAGCTGCGTCGGGTTGTGTAGGGCATGCTTAGTCCAGCTCCGCAACCCGAGGATCTAGAGAGATCCCAGGATCCGGCCTCCGAAGAGGACCCGGACATAAAGGTGGAGCTAATTGACGGGGTGTTCCACCAACTCAGCATGGACAATGCTTTAGTCGCCATTACGGCTGACTACCCCGGCCTATATCCGGCTTCCCAGGTGATTGTGACCGAAGTCCTGACACCATTATTTCTTCCTTGCTCATTTCTGACCCCTGTATATGATGGCGTTTTGTAGGAGGCGCCTTTAAGGCGGGAAGCCGAGCCCGCGGCGGCTGACCAACAAGGGTCAGTCCGGCCCAGTAGGCGGAAGAGGAGCGCGGCACGGATTGAAACGCCACCGCAAAGGTATAGCTCACGGTTCGTTATTTAGAGCAGCGTTCCTAGGAAGCGTTTGAGTGCTCATGACTTCTGTAGAAGAAAAAGCGCCTGCCGGACTGCGAGCGTAGAGGTTGCCAATCCAGCCTCTACCAGCCAAGCTCCAGCACCTGGTCTGGAGGGGGAGGCGAGCGCAAGGCGCGAGCCGGATACTCCTCCAACGGAGGATGCCGACAGACTGTCCGCCACCAACTCTTAGGTGGAGAGCGCCATGAACCACAGGCGCCGCCAGACAGTTTTTCGTGACGCGTGCTTCTCCCCTGAGGCGTTGAATGCCTTTAACGCGGGGGACGCGCACCTCCGTGCTGCTCAAGATGGTTTGACCAGAGCCACGGAGCAGTATGTAAAAGACATACGAGTAAGAGATTTTAATAGTTGTATATGCCAGTAGCCCCCGAGGCTTAAAGTAGTTATATTAACTGATTTAAGGATCATTTGAAATGCAGGATCTTACAAAGAAGAATACCCAACTGTCTTAGGAGCTGCAAGAGTGTAAGGCCCAACTTGATGCCGCACTGGCTGCCGCAGGAGGAAACACAGGGATCCCTCCTGGTAACACATTATTTTTAAAAAGATAAGTGGTGTGCGGCATGCGCGCAAGTCTAATAATGACATTGCAGGTGCTGCCGGACAAGATCCGGACAGGCAAGAACTACTGCGCCAGCTGAAGGCCGGCGAGAGGGTGCTGACGAGGGTGCAGCAGG
Source organism: Triticum aestivum (assembly GCF_018294505.1). Taxonomy (NCBI): domain Eukaryota; kingdom Viridiplantae; phylum Streptophyta; class Magnoliopsida; order Poales; family Poaceae; genus Triticum; species Triticum aestivum. Next base: position 271,496,785 of record NC_057810.1, read on the forward strand.
AAAGGAACAAGCTCCAGGATGCCCACGCCCAGCTTGGAGAAGAGCTGAAAGGTGTTCGGGCCGAGCTGTCTGGCTCCGTTAAGGAGAATCAGCGGCTTCGTCGCGGCATCTATAGTAAGTGCTTGAGCGAACTCCTTTGAAAAGAAGAGTTCGGCGAGGAAGTCAATTGACAAAATATGTCTGTAGGTATACTCACAGGTCGCCCTGCGGAGGAGATGCCCGTATCAACGGGTGATCAACTTCCCGAGCTGTTGCAACTGCTCGAACGAGTTCGGCAGGCAATGAGCGGCGTCGTCCAGGCTTTATGGCCAGCCCTCTCCCCACCCGAGGGCCTTGGGGAGCTTGCGGAGAAGCTTCAGGGAGTGCGGCAGCGCTTCCGTTTATGGAAGATTTCGGCCTGCCGCCAAGGTGCCAGGGAGGCCTGGGCCATGGTGAAGACGCGGTACAAGAAGGCGGATCCCAACCACATGGCCGAGGTCGGACCTGTGGGGCCCGATGGGAAGGAGATCCCTGTGAGTTTAGTATACGGCCAAGTAGAGTTGGCCGCTAAATTTTCCCAACGGGACTGTAAATTAGACAGCCTGTTAGACGGGATTGAGGAGGAATACAGTCAGTCGATTTGACAATGTATTTTAAAATGACATGTAAAATGCCTTCTAGCCGGATTGTAGATCGTTTGTCTTTGCCGACCTTTTCGCTTCAACCTCGGGACCCTAGAGTCCGGAGTGTGTCCGAATACCTTCTCGGTTAAGAAACAACCGGGGCATGCATGGAGACCAGGCGTAGGGGTCATTAGTGCTTTATCAGACAAGTGCCCAACTAGTTATGTTATATTACATGGTTAGTAAGAAACATCTTCCAGGGAGAATAGTTCCGTTAAGGGTTCCTTTCCCTGGGAGGCATGCCCTAAAGTGCATGTCCGGACTGCGAAAAGAGCAGGAAAACATCTGGGGGCAGATAAATAAATTGGTAAAAAATCATCTTTCAAGTCACCGACCGAATATTCCCTTAAGAACGCTAGCTTTCGGCTTCACCCAGTCTGAGGTACACATCCGGCTGACCCGGCAGTAACAATCGCAGAGGTGCTCCCTTTACCTCCTAGCCGAACAATCGGGAACGTAGGGGTAAGCACAGGAGCCAGGCAACCCAGCTTGGCCAAAACTTAAGTCATATCGATGCATATAATGGTGAATAAAAGGTACATGTGGAAGTTTGACACATGTGCCGGGCATGAAGCCCTTATAATTAAGCTTCTGGTAAACAAGCCCCCAGGTATAATGAGTGAGGATGGCACATCAAGTGTGTGCGAACAAAGCGCAAGTAAGCCTTTTAAGGCTTTGATGAATAGGGGTGAGAGAAAAAAGAGAAACAAAAGACAGCTGAAGTGTAAAAATTTGGACGGGGGAAGGGGACGAACTCTTAGTCCGGCGCTAGGCATAGAATCTTCGGAGGCGGGCTGCGTTCCATGGGTTCGGCTCGAGTCGGTTGTCCGACGCATTTCGTAGACGGTACGCTCCACCGGTCAAGACTTGATCGATAGTGAAGGGGCCTTCCCATTTGAGCTTGAGCTTGTCTTTTTTCTTGTCCGGCAGGCGTAGAACTAGTTCGCCAACGTTGTAAGTCTTGGCCTGTACTTCTCTGCTTTGATATCTTCGAGCCTGTTGCTGATAGAATGCGGAACGAGCCTTGGCGACATCGCGTTCTTCCTCCAATGCGTCCAAGCTGTCCTACCGATCCAGTTCGGCTTCTCTTTCTTCGTACATGCGCACTCGAGGTGAGTCATGAATGATGTCGCAGGGCAGAACTGCCTCTGCGCCGTATACCATAAAAAATGGTGTGAATCCAGTAGTACGGTTGGGCGTTGTCCGCAGCCCCCAGAGTACGAAGTCGAGCTCCTCTACCCAGTGTGTGTCAGATTTCGTAAGGGGCCGCACTAGTCTGGGTTTGATGCCACTCATTATTAGACCATTTGCTCGTTCCACTTGACCGTTGGTTTGAGGATGATAGACTGAAGCGTAATCGAGCTTAATGCCCATATTTTTGCACCATGATTTAACCTCGTCGGCCGTGAAGTTCGTGCCATTATCGGTGATGATGCTGTGGGGGACACCATAATGGTGTACTACCCCGGATATGAAGTCTATCACTGGTCCGGACTCTGCCGTTTTAATTGGCTTGCATCTATCCATTTGGTGAATTTATCCACCATGACCAATAGGTACCTTTGCTTGTGGGTTCCCCCTTTAAGGGGTCCAACCATGTCAAGCCCCCAGACCGCGAACGACCAGGTAATGGGTATAGTTTTGAGGGCGGTGGGTGGCATATGGCTCTGATTAACAAAGAGCTGACAACCGACGCATCTTTGGACTAAGTCCTGAGCATCTGCCCGGGCCGTCGGCCAATAAAATCCAGTACGGAATGCCTTTCCTACAAGGGCCCGGGCTGCGGCATGGTGTACGCCTAGTCCGGCATGAATTTCAGCCAGAAGGACTCCGGTTGTGCTTTTCTTATAGAGTTCTCCCTCATGGACCTTGTAGGCTTTGGATCGCCGAACTATGCAGTCGGCCTCATTTTGGTCTTCGGGAAGTTCCTGCCTAAGCAAGTAGGCTAGGAATGGCTCTGTCCACGGGGCGATTACTGCCATTATGTCGTGGGCTGAAGGTGTTATTTCATCGGCTGAATCGCCGATTATGTCAGATTGCTCTGTGTCGGTTGGTGCGGCTGCTTCCGGTTTGTTATTTCCGGACTCCTCTTCCCATAGTACGGATGGCTTAAACAGCCGTTCCAGGAAGATGTTTGGAGGGACAGTGTCACGTTTTGTGCTGGTGCGCGCCAATACGTCGGCCGCTTGGTTATTATCCTGGCTATGTGGTGGAATTCAAGTCCTTCGAACCGAGCTGACATTTTAAGGACAGCGTTACGATAGGCTGCCATTTTCGGATCCTTGGCGTCAAAGTCTCCATTTACTTGGGATATTGCGAGGTTTGAGTCCCCGCGCACCTCTAGGCGTTGAATGCCCATGGAGATTGCCATCCGGAGGCCATGTAAGAGGGCCTCATACTCGGCTGCGTTGTTGGAGTCCGTGTACATTATCTGAAGTACATATTGGACTGTGTCCCCGGTTGGGGACGTCAATACGACGCCAGCCCCCAATCCGGCCAACATTTTGGAGCCGTCGAAGTGCATAATCCAATTGGAGTATGCGCCGTACTCTTTAGGGAGTTCGGCTTCAGTCCACTCAGCGACAAAGTCAGCCAAAACTTGCGACTTTATAGCTCGCCGAGGTTTGTAAGTTATATCGAATGGTAAGAGCTCAATGGCCCATTTTGCAATCCTGCCCGTCGCGCCGCGGTTGTTTATAATGTCATTTAGGGGTACTTCGGAGGCCACTGTTATCGAACACTCTTGAAAGTAGTGTCAGAGCTTCCGGGATGCCATGAACACCGCATACGCTATCTTTTGATAGTGCGGGTAACGGGACTTGCAGGGAGTTAAAACAGTGGATACGTAGTACACTGGTTTTTGAAGAGGGAATTTATGCCCTTCTGTCTCTCATTCTACGACGAGTACCGCGCTTACAACTTGATGTGTTGCCGCGATGTATAACAACATTGGTTCGCCTAGGTTAGGCGCAGCCAGGACCGGATTTGTTGCCAATATGGCTTTTATTTCTTCGAGTCCGGCAGTGGCAGCATCCATCCACTCAAAGTGTTCGGTGCGTCTGAGGTGGTGATAGAGGGGCAATGCCTTTTCTCCCAAACGGGAGATAAAGCGCCTTAGAGCCGCCACGCATCCAGTCAATTTCTGTATCTGTTTGAGGTCTTTTGGAATATCCAGCTATGACAGAGCTCGGATCTTCGCCGGGTTCGCTTCGATTCCTCTACCGGATACAATGAAGCCCAGGAGCTTTCCGGCTGGTACGCCGAAAACGCATTTCTCCGGATTCAGCTTGATGTCATATGCTTGGAGGTTATCGAATGTGAGCCTCAAATTGTCTACTAGAGTTTCGACGTGTTTGGTTTTGATGACTACGTCGTATACGTATGCCTCTACTATTTTGCCGATCTGGGTGGCCAGACATGTCTGGATCATGCGCTGATATGTTGCGGCGGCGTTTTTAAGTCCGAAGGGCATCATGTTGAAGCAGAATGGTCCATATGGAGTAATGAATGCCGTTGCGGCTTAGTCCGCTTCCGCCATCTTGATTTGATGGTAGCCGGAGTATGCGTCCAGGAAGCACAATGAATCGTGCCCTGCGGTAGCATCGATTATTTGGTCGATGCGGGGGAGGGGGAAGGGATCCTTTGGGTAGGCCTTGTTGAGGTCTTTAAAATCGACACATAGGCGCCAGGATTTGTCCTTCTTTGGTACCATTACCAGGTTTGCTAGCCAATCCGGATGTTTGATGTCTCTGATGAATCCGGCTTCCAATAGTTTGGCTAGTTCTTCTCCCATTGCCTGTCTTTTGGGTTCGGAAAATCGTCGAAGAGCCTGTTTGACTGGCTTGAACCCTTTTAGGATATTTAGGCTATGCTCTGCCAATCTGCGTGGGATTCCCGGCATATCTGAAGGATGCCAGGCGAAAATGTCCCAATTTTCCCGAAGGAATTCTCGCAGTGCAGCGTCTACATAAGGGTTCAGCTGTGCCCCGAGGGAGGCCATCTTTGTCGGGTCCGTTGGATGGACCTGGAATTTTACTATTTCGTCCGCTGGTTTAAAGGAGGTGGATTTGGATCTCTTATGGAGTATCACGTCCCTTTTCACCGTAGAGCACAGCGCGGTGAGTTCTTCTGCCGCTAGGGCTTCGGATAGTGCCTCCAGGGCTAATGCGGCTGTCTTGTTTTCGGCGTGGAGTGCTATGTCCGGATCACTAACGAGAGTGATTATTCCGCCGGGCCCAGGCATTTTGAGCTTCATATACTCGTAATGGGGTACGGCTTGAAAAATTGTGAATGCCTCTCGTCCTAATATAGCGTGATATCTGCTGCTGAACGGGGCCACTTGGAACGTGACTTCTTCGGACCTATAATTGTCCGGCGAGCCGAACACCACATCAAGTGTGATTTTTCCGGTGCAGCGCGCTTCCTGGCTAGCGATTATTCCTTTGAAGGTTGTGCTGCTTCGCTCAATGCGGCTCCAGTCTATTTCCATTTTTTGAAGAGTTTCCTCGTAGATGAGGTTTAATCCGCTACCGCCATCCATGGGTACATTGGTAAGTCGAAAGCCGTCCACTATTGGACTAAGGACCAATGCGGCTGGTGCTCGGGCTGTTCGGAGTTTAGGTTCGTCGCTGGCGTTGAAGGTGATGGCCATGTCGCTCCAAGGATTTGTTGTTGCTACTTGGTAGGTTTCGGCGAGGCTGCGGATTGTTCGTTTCCGCATATTGTTTGATGCGAAAGTTTTGAAGACTGTTGATACCGTACCGGTATTGTTGGAGTGGTTTTCCGGGGCTAGAAGCTCCTCGCCACTTTTGGCCACCTGCCGTAATATCCAACATGCTCGAAGGCTGTGTGTTGGGGTGGCGCCCTCTGTACTGTGAATTTTACAGGGTTCGCTAAGCCATCCCTCCAGTATGGTTCCGTGCCCTTTATGGGGTTTTTGCTTTTTGGTTTTTGTACCTGGTGCCTGAGTGTAATGCACCCTTTTGTTGCGGACTAGGGTTGTATTCGGGGCCGGATTGTCCCAAAACATATTTTCGGTTTTCCGGAAACTCTCCATCGCACAGTACTTTCGTACTATGGACGCCAGGTCGGCGAAGCGTGTGATTTCACGACGGCTGACGGCGTTCAAGATTCCCTCGTCCGTGCAATTATTGCAAAAAATTGAGATTGCGTTTTCCTCTCGGCAGTCCTTTATCCTGTCCATAACCAGGAGGAATCTGGCCCGGTAATGATGTACTGTTTCAGCAGGCTCTCGCCGAATTAGAGATAGATTGCATATGTCTGGGTAGGTGGGTGGAATTGAGTCCGGAACCCTACCCATCTCAAGGCTCAAGGGCCGAGAAGTTTCCGAATGCGGAAGCTTGGAAAGTGGAACGTTGTCCAACGAGTCCGGTCCGATGCCTGACTTTAGGTTCAGCGCTTGATCGAAGTCCGTCCCTCCGCGGGAATCCGGCATGGAGGGTTCGGAAGCCCGGACATGGCTAGTTTTCAATATAGGAGAAGAGTCGCCGCGATGTTCCTCTACCACCGCGACGTGGTGGGTAACCTGGGGAGAGTTAATCTCTCTCAGATCGGTTTTAAGCCCGATCTGATTGTAGTCTGTAGCGACTCCCAGGGCGGCGATGCGATCCAAGAGTTTGTTTACGGACGAGATCTCTGTTGGATCCAGCTGCTCGGCGAATTCCGAGTTGACGTGAAGATTGCTTTTGATGACCCAAGAGGTCATCGTCGAAGCAGTGGCCGAATAGGCAGTCATGAGAAAACCACCTAGCCGAATAGTTTGGCCGGCGGCCAAGGCTCCTTTGGCGAAGATACCGTCCTTGAAGACGGGAAGAGGCATCCTTCCTATCGGTGACGGCACAGAGGAACTCTCAATGAAAGCACCAATGTCGGTGTCAAAACCGGCGGATCTCGGGTAGGGGGTCCCGAACTGTGCGTCTAGGTGGATGGTAACAGGAGACAAGGGACACGATGTTTTTACAAAGGTTCGGGCCCTCTCGATGGAGGTAAAACCCTACTCCTGCTTGATTGATATTGATGATATGGGTAGTACAAGTGTGGATCTACCACGAGATCAAGGAGGCTAAACCCTAGAAGCTAGCCTATGGTATGATTGTTGTAATGGTTGTTGTCCTACGGACTAAAACCCTCCAGTTTATATAGACACCGGAGAGGGCTAGGGTTACACAGAGTCGGTTACAATGGTAGGAGATCTACATATCCGTATCGCCAAGCTTGCCTTCCACGCCAAGGAAAGTCCCATCCGGACACGGGACGAAGTCTTCAATATTGTATCTTCATAGTCTTGGAGTCCGGCTGACGATGATAGTCCGGCTGTCCGGACACCCCCTAGTCCAGAACTCCCTCACCTAGGGTTATTCAAGACAACCTGGCGGGCTGGGTGGACGACCACGTGGATGACCTGGTCGCAGAATTTGCTCCTGAGGACGACGTGGTCGTGATTGCAGGTGACGGGGGTGACGCAGATGATGATGACGACGACGCCAGAGGCAGCGCGAGCGGTGTGGATCACGGCAGCAAGGACAATGCTGGTGGCAGCGCATCGGACTAGGCCTACGTTTCGCCTTCTGCTTTAACCTGTATGCAAAAGATCGCCAGATATGGCCCCGCGGGGCGTGAAATCATTTTTTGAAAAAGGGAGGCCCCTTGTAATGTATGTAGTAATGATATGCTTTTGAGATAGGATTCAAAACATGCCATCATGAGCTTGGGGGCTCTTGAGTGGGGCAGTTGTTGCTACTTATCTTAGATTCCACAGGTTCTGGTGTTGCGGGAGTTCCATCCTTCTGAGGCGAGCCTCCTGAGGGCTCGCGAGGGCTCGCGAGGAGCTTGCTAGCCTTCTCGCGAGGGCCTCGCGAGGAGCCGATTGCCGGGTCACGGCAAGGTGTGCGCGTGGCGATCCTACATCAGTTGCATTCCTGACCCGGGGGGCGGCATTGCTTGGGCCAGGTTGACGCGCGCATACTAGGCCCAGCCCCCACTCGCGGGGGGGGGGGGGGCGCAGTAGGCATGAGCTTTCTCTTAAACACAAATCAAAAGGCGAAGGAACACCGGGAACAAAGAAAACTCCCCCCATTTTTCTTTTGGTAATCACACAAAACGTCAAATCTCATTCAGAAAGGCTGTAAGCTAGGTTACAGAAAGAAGGCAAAAGCAAACAGCTGTGTCCGGCACCTAGCTAGTCTTTTCACCAGCGCGGAGCTCAGTGCTTCAGCTGGGCATGGGCATAGTCGTTGTGGGACAGTGTCAGCGGCCAGCGCGGAGCATGGTGCTTCCACTTGGACATGAGTGGGAGCCCCCATGAGGCCCGAGGGCGGCACTCAGGAGACTCCATGGCGTATACATCCCTACTCATTGGTATGTGAGAGTGTCATGAGTGGAGACCTTCATAGGTGTGGGGCCTTGCTTCATGTCGTATGATGATGGCCTCGCCTTGTGCCTCCCCCGACCACCGTTGGGGCGTCCGGAAACTAGGAGGAGACCAAGGGGCAAGGGGGATGCTGGCGGTGCCCCCGGTGACCGCAAGTCCTCTACCAGGGGAAGGGCTCGCCGGCACCTTACCCGGTGGAGGACCTGCCTTCGTGAGGTGCCTTACTCCATGTTGCACGGGGGAGACCCAGATGCCGGGATCCTGCCACGCAGCCCCCAATCCATCTCGTCCGCCTGCAGAGGGGCCATCATCCTGAGAGCTGCGATTGCCACCGTGGCTTCATTCACATGTGGTCCATGGTTAGCATAATCATGCCCCTGAAATATCGGCTGTACCCAGTGGCCGCTGTTGAAGTGGTTGGTGAACCTCCGGGGTTGCTCGTGGAGGGGCTCGACCTCGCGCAACCCGGTTGCCCAGGCTGAAGAGGGGAACGGGCAAGGGCTTCTTCTTGGTGCGTATGGTAGGTCTTCCTGAAGGGTGCGGGGGCGCCTGGTGCCGCGACCCTCGAGTTTTCGCATGGCTGCCCGACTTTGCTGCTCTCCAGGCCTGGCGCCAGGTCATGAGGACTATCGGGTAGCGTTTCAGCAAAGCCCCAGGAGGGCCCGCCCGATGTTGCCGTGCTCGGCGATGGTGCATCCCGGGTAGGATCAGTGGCGTCGCGGGCCAGGTCATTGCCGTGAGGCCCTCCGGATCCCTCATGGAAGGGCGCGGGCGTACTTGGGGCCAGAGCGTGCCCCCAGCGCCACTTGCGATGTAGGCAGTGTGCAAAAGGGTGTCGCTCCCCTGCAGGCGGCATTGAGCAGCTCGGTGACCTGTTCCAGTAGGGCGTCATGGCCGCCTTCCGCTAGCCTGCATCGTAGCAGCTCTCACGCCAGGATGAGCACCGCCCGAGTGTTTGCCTGCTCCCGGCGGGTGTGCGGCGCCATCACCATGGCGTAGCTTGTGGATGGTGTGGTGGCACGGTTGCAGCACTGCACGGGAGCTGACGGTGGTGGTCCACGCCGCCCACGTCTAGCAACACCGGGCGGAATGCGGGCTGAGAGGAGCGCTGAGTGAAGGTCTTCTTGGGTGGTAGGTGGCACCCGGGCGGGCCGGGCGGCCCAGTGCTCCCCATGGGTTCGAGGGGTGATACATCTCCGATGTATCCATAATTATTGATTTTTCCATGCTATTATATTATCTGTTTTGGATGTTTTATATGCATTAATATGTTATTTTGTATTATTTTTTGGACTATCCTATTAACCAAGAGCCCAATGCCAGTTTCTGTTTTTTTCCTATTCTAGGGATTCGCAGAAAAGGAATACCAAACGGAGTCCAAATGGAATGAAACTTTTGAGATGATCTTTCTTGGACCAAAAGGAAACCAGAAGACTTGGAGATGAAGTCGGAGACGCAACGAGGCGACCACGAGGAAGGAGGGTGCGCCCAGGGGTTACGGCGCGCCCCCTACCTCGTGGGCCCCTCGTGGGTCTCCTGACCTAGCTCCTTCGCCTATATATACTCTTATACCCTTAAAACATCCACGGGAGCCACGAAACCACTTTTCCACGGCCGCAACCTTCTGTGCCCGTGAGATCCCATCTAGGGACCTTTTCCTACGTCCTACTGGAGGGGGATTCAATCATGGAGGGCTTCTACATCAACACCATTGCCTCTCTGATGAAGCGTGAGTAGTTTACCACATACCTACGGGTCCATAACTAGTAGCTAGATGGCTTCTTCTCTCTCTTTGATTCGCAATACCATGTTCTCCTTGATGTTCTTGGAGATCTATTCGATGTAATATTCTTTTGTGGTGTGTTTGCCGAGATCCCATGAATTGTTGATTTATGATCAGATTATCTATGAATATTATTTGGTTGCTCTCTGAATTCTTATATGCATGATTTGATATCTTTGCAAGTCTCTTCAAATTATCGATTTAGTTTGGCCTACTAGTTTGATCTTTCTTGCAATGGGAGAAGTGCTTAGCTTTGGTTTCAATCTTGCAGTAACCTTTCCCAGTGACAGTAGGGGCAACAAGGCATGTATTGTATTGTTGCCATCGAGGATAAAAAGATGGGGTTTTCATCATATTTTTTGAGTTAATTCCTCTACATCATGTCATCTTACTTAATGCGTTACTCTGTTCTTTATGAACTTAATACTCTAGATGCAGGCAGGAGTCGGTCGATGTGTGGAGTAATAGTAGTAGATGCAGATTCGTTTCGGTCTACTTGACACGGACGTGATGCCTATGTTCAAGATCATTGCCTTAGATAACATCATAATTATGCGCTCTTCTATCAATTGCTTGGAAGTAATTATTTCACCCATCGTATTACTTGCTATCATGAGAGAAGCCACTAGTGAAACCTATGGCCCTGGGTCTCTTTTCCATTATACTGAATCTATTAGTTTCCCGTCAACTTGCCAATTTTTGTCGCTGTTCCTTTAAATTGCAATCTTTACTTTCCAATCTATAAACCAAAAATACCAAAAGTATTTACTTTACCATTTATCTATCTCTATCAGATATCACTTTTGCAAGTAACCGTGAAGGGATTGACAACCCCTTTATCACGTTGGGTGCAAGTTGTTGATTGTTTGTGCAGGTATTAGGTGACTTGTGTGTTGTCTCCTACTGGATTGATACCTTGGTTCTCAAACTGAGGGAAATAATTACTCTACTTTGCTGCATCACCCTTTTCTCTTCAAGAGAAAAACCAACGCAAGCTCAAGCGGTAGCAGGAAGGATTTCCGGCGCTGTTGTCGAGGAGATCTCTGTCAAGTCAAGCCATACCAAGTACCCATCATAAACTCTTCTCACTTGCATTACATTGTTCTCCATTCGCCTCTCGTTTTCCTCTCCCCCACCTCTAAAATAATTTTCAGAAAGATTTGCCTTTTCTTCGCCTTCTTCCCGTATGTCTTTTTGTTTGTGTTTCCATGTGTCTTCTATTTGCTTGCATCTTTGCTTGCTAAAAATCTATTGATGTGGATCCACTTAAAGTGTTCTACTTGGATCATCTTCGATCTATATGTGCTCGTGCTGAAACCCCAACTAGTTTAGTTGAGGGAAACCCCAACTAGCATGCTCATTTTGTGTGTCACTGTTTGTTTGAAAAGGGAGAGTCTTATGGAATCAAATTAACAGTTTGTTGTGCTATGCTTGGAATCTTTGTGAAATTTATGATTTTACTTGTTGCTCTAAGAACCCTAAAAACACATTCCCTACATATGTGAGTTTAATGATAATGAAATCTTATCTTCATATGCAAAGGATGTTTATAGTTACTATGATATCGAACAAATTGAAGAATTTGTTGCTTTTAAGGGTGCTTACGAAGTTGCTTCTTTGATTCAAAAGTATGATATTACTCTCTACAAATCTGAAAATTTTGACATACTTAAATATTGCTATGAAAACTATGCTCATAATGTCTATGTCAAAGAATTTATTGAGAGAATGGCCGTTGCTTTGGAAGAAAATAATGATATGCATGAATCTATAGATAATTATGATTTCGATGATTTGATTGAAATATCCCTTGATGAACATGATGCTTGCTATTCTTTTGGCCATGATGCCAATATTTATGAAGACGAATTTGCTATAGTTCCTTATGTTAAACATGAGATTGTTGCTATTGCACCCATACTTGATAGTTCCTTCAATGAAAAGCATGATCGCAATGATGTTATTATAAATTCTGTTAATGTCAATTGTGTTAATGATATGCAAAACCTCAAGCTTGGGGATTCTAGTTTTGTTATGACTACTATTTGTTGCAATGATCTTGATTGGGGTGATTCTTCTTATGATCTTGAAAATCATTTAAGCCCCATGATGAATATGAGATTGATAATAGTGTTTGCAATATTATTGAAAGTGGGTTTGGAAGAGTGTCAACTTTAGATCCCACATATTTGGAGAATGTTCAATCTTATGAAATTTTTGATAAAAGTGGGTTTGGTGAGGTCATGACTTTAGTTAATGTTATTCCCACTATTTTGGAAGAGTATCAACTTCGCATGCATGTGGATCATGTTGAAAATATTTTTGTGATAGATATTTTGTTGAATTTTCTTATGATCCCACATGTAATTATTATGAGAGAGGAAAATGTGGTTGTAGAAATTTTCATGTTACTAAATTACCTCTCGTTATGTTGAGATTGCTATTGTTTCTTTCCACTTTCTTGCATATGCTAGTTTTTGATTGATATGATAATTTGTTTGCCTATAAGATGCCTATTCATAGGAATTATGTTAGACTTAGATGTGTTTTTCACGTGTTTCATGATGCTCTCTTTGCACTTCAATTCTTGTGTTTCTTGTGAGCATCATCGAAATCTCAATGCCTGGCTAAGGGCGTTAAACAATAGCGCTTGTCGGGAGGCAAACCAATATAAATAAATAATGAGTTTTTAACAGTAACTTAAAGTGGTGATTTGTTTCCTTATACTAATGGAGCTCGTGATATTTTCTGTTGAGTTTTGTGTTGTGAAGTTTTCAAGTTTTGGGAAAGGATTTGATGGACTATGGAATAATGGCAAGAACATAAGCTTGGGGATGCCCAATGCACCCCCAGTTAATATTCAAGGACAACCAAAAGCCTAATCTTGGGGATGCCCCGGAAGGCATCCCCTCTTTCGTCTTCGTTTATCGGTAATTTTAATTGAGGCTATACTTTTATTCACCACAGGATATGTGTTTTGCTTGGAGCGTCTTGTATGATTTGAGTCTTTGCATTTTAGTTTACCACAATCATCCTTGCTGTACACACCTTTTGGGTGAGACACACATGAATCGTGATTTATTAGAATACTCTTTGTGCTTCACTTATATCTTTTGAGCTAGGCAATATTGCTCTAGTACTTCACTTATATATATTAAGAGCAGGGCGGTGGATTTATTTCATAGAAATTGTTGAACTCTCATGCTTCACTTTTATTATTTTGAGAGTATTTTTAGAACAGCATGGTAATTTGCTTGGGTTATAAAACTAGTCCTAATATGACGGGCATCCAAGAGGGATATAATAATAACTTTCATATGAAGTACATTGAATACTATGGGAAGTTTGATTCTTTATGTTTGTTTTGAGATACGAAGATGATGATATTAGAGTCATGCTAGTGGAGTAGTTGTGAATTTGAGAGATACTTGTGTTAAAGTTTGTGATTCCCGTAGCATGCACGTATGGTGAACCGTTATGTGATGAAGTTGGAGCATGATTTATTTATTTATTGTCTTCCTTATGTGTGGCGGTCAGGGACGAGCGATGGTCTTTTCCTACCAATCTATCCCCCTAGGAGCATGCACATAGTACTTCGTTTCGATAAATAATAGATTTTGCAATAAGTATGTGAGTTCTTTATGACTAATATTGAGTCCATGGATTATACATACTCTCACCCTTCATCCATTGCTAGCCTATCTAGTACCGCGCAACTTTCACCGGTACCATACACCCACCATATACCTTCCTCAAAACATCCACCATACCTACCTATTATGGCATTTCCATAGCCATCCCAAGATATATTGACATGCAACTTTCCACCCTTCCTTTTATCATGACACGCTCCATCATTCTCATATTGCTTTGCATGATCATGAAGTTGACATCGTATTTGTGGAAAAGCCACCATTCATAATTCTTTCATACATGTCCCTCTTGACTCATTGCACATCCTCGTACACCACCGAAGGCATTCACATAGAGTCATATTTTGTTCTAAGCATTGAGTTGTAATTCTTGAGTTGTAAGTAAATAAAAGTGTGATGATTTTCATTATTAGAGCATTGTCCCATGTGAGGAAAGGATGATGGAGACTATGATTCTCCCATAAGTCGGGATGAGACTCTGGAGGAAAAATAAAATAAAATAAAAAGAGGCCATAAAAAAGGCCCAAATAAAAAACTGAGAGAAAAACAGAGAAGGGACAATGTTACTATCCTTTTTTCACACTTGTGCTTCAAAATAGCACCTTGAGCTTCATGATAGAGAGTCTCCTATTCACTTTCATATACTAGTGGGAATTTTCACTATAGAACTTGGCTTGTATATTCTAATGATGGGCTTCCTCAAAATGCCCGAGGTCTTCATGAGCAAGCGAGTTGGATGCACACCCACTTAGTTTCTTTTTGAGCTTTCATACACCTATAGCTCGAGTGCATCTATTGCATGGCAATCCCTACTCACTCACATTGATATCTATTGATGGGCATCTCCATAGCCCATTAATACGCCTACTTGATGTGAGACTATCTTCTCCTTTTTGTCTTCTCCACAACCACCATATTATATTCCACCACAGTGCTTGGGGATGCTTGATACGTATCCAACGTATATATAATTTTAGATTGTTCCATGCCATTATATTATTTGTTTTGGATGTTTTATATGCATTAATATGCTATTTTATATTATTTTGGGACTAATCTATTAACCGAGAGCCCATTGACAGTTTCTGTTTTTTTACCTATTTTAGAGTTTCGCATAAAAGGAATACCAAACGGAGTCCAAACGGAATGAAACTTTTGCGATGATATTTCTTGGACCAGAAGGAAACCAGAAGATTTGGATATGAAGTGGGAGGCGCAACAAGGCAGCTGCAAGGAAGGAGGGCGCGCCCAGGGGGTAGGGCGTGCCCCTACCTCGTGGGCCCCTCGTAGGTCTCCTGACCTAGCTCCTTCACCTATATATATACTCTTATACCCTGAAAATATCCAGGAGAGCCATGAAACCACTTTTCCACCACCGCAACCTTCTGTACCCGTGGGATCCCATTTAGGGACCTTTTCCGGCATCCTGCCGGAGGGGGATTCGATCATGGAGGGCTTCTACATCAACACCATTGCCTCTCCGATGAAGCGTGAGTAGTTTACCAAAGACCTACGGGTCCATAGCTAGTAGCTAGATGGCTTCTTCTCTCTCTTTGATTCTCAATACCATGTTCTCCTCGATGTTCTTGGAGATCTATTCGATGTAATATTCTTTTGCGGTGTGTTTGCCAAAATCTGATGAATTGTGGTTTACGATCAGATTATCTATGAGTATTATTTGGTTCTTCTCTGAATTCTTATATGCATGATTTGATATCTTTGCAAGTATCTTCGAATTATCGGTATAGTTTGACCTACTAGATTGATATTTCTTGTAATGGGAGAAGTGCTTAGCTTTGGGTTCAATCTTGCGGTGTCCTTTCCTAGTGATAGTAGGTGCAGGCAGAAGTCAGTCGATGTGTAGTAGATGCAGAATCGTTTCGGTCTACTTGACACGGACATGATGCCTATGTTCATGATCATTGCCTTAGATATCATCATAATTATGCGCTCTGCTATCAATTGCTCAGCAGTACTTTGTTCACCCACCGTATTATTTTCTATCATGAGAGAAGCCACTAGTGAAACCTATGGCCCTCGTGTCTCTTTTCCTTTATAGTGGATCTATTAGTTTCCCATCAACTTGCCAATTTCTGTCGATGTTCCTTTAAATTGCGATTTCTACTTTCCAATCTATAAACCAAAAATACCAAAAAATATTTATGTTACGGTTTATCTATCTCTATCAGATCTCACTTTTGCAAGTAACCGTGAAGGGATTGACAACCCCTTTATCCCGTTGGGTGCAAGTTGTTGATTGTTTGTGCAGGTATTCGGTGACTTGTGCGTTGTCTCCTACTGGATTGATACCTTGGTTCTCAAACTGAGGGAAATACTTACTCTACTTTGTTCCATCACCCTTTCCTATTCAAGGGAAAAACCAACGCAAGCTGAAGAGGTAGCAAGGGCATCGACCATGGGGACGGTGGAGTGGCGGTGAATCAGCTGATGGAAGAGACACTCCGACGCACCCCTACCTAGCGTGCCAAATGTCAGATTTAGGGCTCCGCAGACCCAAGAAAGGTTCGAACTCTGGGGTGCATGCGAAGAACTCAATCTTCCCACTCTGCCTCGCGCCAATCCCACATCCTAGCTAGATGAATAGGAAGGAAATGGGACACAACAGTTTACCTAAGTTTGGGCCACCTTGCGGTGTAAAACCCTACTCCTGCTTTGTGGTGGATTTGCCTCGAGGTGGGCTGAGGATGAACTGGTATAGGGGCGAACGACCTCAGGAGGTGTGTTCTTGTGAGCTGCTAGGAGTGAAGGTGGTGTGAATGCTCTCTCTTTCGTCCCCCTTCTATGGTGGTGGCTAAGCTATATTTATAGTGGCCTTGGTCCTCTTCCTCCAAAACAGGCGGGAACGGATCCCATTGTAGCAAAATTTGAAGGGGAACAACTAGTACATCTTATCCTGACAAAATGTAGTCTTCGCCTGCAAAGCTTCTGGTCATGACACCATGGTGAGCTCGGCGATGACATCTTGCCTGCCATCCTGGCGGAGTTGGTCTTGTAGCACGAGAATGGAAACCTTTGGCTGATTCCTTGGGATTCCGTGTCTGTGCTTGCTTCTTTAGCACCAAAGAGGAAACTGCTGCACTGCGCGCACTGGCACCCGCCTGGCTTTTGTTGTCATGGCTCGCATCATCTGGACCTCACGAGGTGGGGGCCTGCATAGCAATCTCAGCTCCTCCCGGAGGTCTTGGTGTCGTCCGCCTCGCGAGGCTTGGCCCCTCGCGAGGGTCTTGTGTCGCTGATGCTGAAGATGGGTCATACCAGGCCACCAATGAGGCCACGTGGTGGGCCGCAGGCAGGCAATTCTGGATACCCCAGTTCCTAGAATGCCAACAGATATGGGTCCTAAACCGGCCTAGAATATTGCAGTCCTTTAACGGCCCGTATCTGATGCAGGCCATAATTTGGTCCAAAAAATGTTATGCTGTAAACTGGCCTAGAATATTGCGGTCCTTTTAGTTTCTTGTTTTATCACTAGTTTGGTTTATATTATTGATCATCTTTATAAGGTCTTCCTTGAAATTGATCGTTCCGAAAATTGTGCTCAATGATGAGCATGATTGCAATGATGTTAGTATGAATTCTTTGAATATCCAAAATGCTAATGATGAATGCACTAGCCATGATAATGATGTCTCTTATAAGAATGTCAACTTTGCGGAGTGAATTGGGAGTGCAAGAGCACACCAAAAAGGGAAGATAGGTTTTGTAAGAAGCATAAATATTTAGAAACAAAAAAGTTGCAAGAGAGGCTAGATGATTGTGCTGAAAGATTTAATATTTCTCTCCATCCTTGTGAACTTTGCAATGAATGTGGTCATTTAAATCTCCAATGCTATTTGTTTCATGATCAAATTGTGTCCAAAAATTGTTATAAATTGATTACCCTTGAGCATCATAAAGAACTTAGTCTTATTTTTGGATATGAAGAAATGAAACGTATAACTAATGATATTCCCAATTTTAATCTCAATAGATTTCTTGATTTTGATCTAGAGGAAATTTATATGTTTTGTGCAGAAAATTGCATTGAGAATCCTTATATTGCCAACTATCTAAAGACAAGAAAACAAATAGAATATGAAGAGACTACTAATGAAAGGGAAAATATTTCCCAATACCCTCCTAGTGTTTCTTATGATGAATCAGGTAACGAGGAGGAGCTTCCTATCCAATCAATCTCTTCAACAAGAAGCTCGAAAAAATTGATTAAACCCACACGTGAGGTGGTGAAGAAGAAAAAGAAAAGAAAAGGTAGAGGTAAAAAGGTAACTCTCCCAAGTAATATTGCTCCTATCACTATTGTGCCTCATGAAAGTGAATCAAATATGTTGATGGAGGATGATGATATTGAGTATGATTTTGTGATGCCTACTACTTGTTGTAGTGATTATGCTTGGGAAGACAATGATGTCTTGTATGATCTTGGAAATCTTTTATCACTTGCTTGGAAGAATATGATAATAATGTTTTCTGTACTATTGGTGCCATTCATGCTATTGATAAGAATGCTTATGATGATATTCAAAACCACAAGTTTGGGGATGCTATGTTTGATGAGTATGAAATGTTTGAAGATTTTTTTGCTGAAAATAATGCTTGTCCTAAGCTTGGGGATGCTTTGCATAATGAATATGATCCTTTGATTCCTTCTACTTTCGATAAGAAAATTTATTATGATGATAGCATGCCTCCTATTTACGATGATTACAACGATGAAAGTGGACTTGGATAGGTCATGACTTTATTTAGTGATACATCCAGTATTTTGGAATAGGTTTCAATTGACTATGATGAGAACAAAGTTGCTACTTATGATTATTATTATGATGACATGTATGCCATAAAGAGTAATAAATTCTATATGATTTTGGATCATGAAAAACTGCTTTGTGTGATGGTTATATGGATGAATCTATTCATGATGCTACTAAAAATTATTATGAGAGAGGAACTTATGATTCATGATGCTCTTGTTATGTTTCGATCTTTATCGTTTATGTGAGCATCATCATGCCTAGCTAAAAGGCATTAAAGAAAAGCACTTATTGGGAGACAAACCAACATTTACCCCTACTTTTTTGTGTTCTCACATGATTAGGCTACTGTGGTAATCTTGTTTTATAGCTTTTGTTTCAACAAAGTGCCAAGTAAAGCCTTTGGGATCATGTTGGGTGATAGTTGATTTGATCTTGCTAAAAAACAGAAACTTTTGCGTTCACGAAAATAACTCCCATTTTTTATTGAAGAGTGATTTTGAGTTGATTCTTTTTGAAGAAGATTAATGTACAAATTTCTCACGTGGTCCTAATTTGTCTCATAATTGTTGGAGTAGCAGAAGAATGGTTTCAGTACAGATTACTACAGATTGTTCTGTTTTTGACAGATTCTGTTTTCAATGCATAGTTTGCTTGTTTCCTTGTTTCTATGGCTTATATTGCTCAATATAAATTGTGGAAATGATATGATACAGTAGGAATTGTGTGGAAACAGTTGTGAATCTTATCTTTGAAAGTACCAAAGTGAAATGGTTTGCTCTTTATCATACCAACCTATCTCACGAAGTTCCGTTAAGTTTTGTGTGATTGAAGTTTTCAAGTTTGGATGAGATGTCGATATGAGGAGAATAATGAGTGACAAGACCCTAAGATTGGGGATTCCCAAGTCACCCCAAGTTAATATTCAAGGAAGATCCAAGCAACTAAGCTTGGGGATGCCCCGGATGGCATCCCCTCTTTCGTCTCCAACATTATCGGTAAACTCACTTGGAGTTATATTTTCATTCATCACATGATATGAGTTTTGCTTGGAGCGTCATTTTATTTTGCTAGTATTTTCTTGCTTTTACTTACAATAATGTTTTGCATCTTTTATTTGAATAAAAGCGGCCATGATAGCCTTTGCCATGCTTATTTTGCAAGTATACTTGTTGCTGTTTGAAAATAGAAAGTTTACTACTTTTGCAAAAGCTCAAGCTTGGGGATGCCCAAGGCAACCCACCTTTCTTCTTCAACAATTATCGGTTAGTATCGGTTGAGCCTAAGTTTTTGCTTCTTCACTTGATGTGTGTTATTCTTAGAATGTCATTTTATTTACATTTTGCTTGTTGTTTTAATAAATTACTTAGATCTGAAAGTTTTTAAATAAGAGAGAGTCCTCAAATAGCTACCCATTTGCATAACTACTCACTTGATCTTCACTTATATCTTTTTGGAGTAGCTTGTCATTTACTCTTGTGCTTCACCTATAACATAGGAGTAAATTGTTGAATGAATTGAATATCATTAAGTTGAAATTACATGTTCATATCATGCCTAGTAGTGGCTTCACATTGGGTTTAGAAAGTGAAAGGTTTTGAAGCTTGACAATCACAATATTGGTCATACAAGCAATTCACGAATGATTACTATAACGAAGAGAACTTTCACATGCAAATACACTATCTTGGAAATCTTTTATGATTGTGAGCCCCCATCAAAATATAATATGACAAAATTGTTGACTTTGGACAAGGAAGACAAGGTAATGATTTATGTTTGTTCATATTCACATAGAAGTTATATTGTCATAGATTCTTCAACATGTGGTGCTTGCCCCCTATCCTGGCTAGCCAAAAATTCTGCACCAAGTGGAGATACTACTTGTGCATCCAGAAACCCTTAAACCCAAATCTTGTTTTGAGAGTCCACCATACCTACCAATGGATTGAGCAAGATCCTTAAAGTAAGTTGTCATCGGTGCAATACGGCAATAAAAATTGCTTCTAAAAGTGTTAGATCATTTAGTGTAAGAGAAAATTGAGCGTTGTACGAACTTGTGAAGGCAAAGATTAAAAGCGACAGACTGCATAATAAAGGATGCTATCATAAGGGGCAATATAACGTGATGTTATTTTGCACTAAGGGGTTGAGCATACAAACAAATAAGTGGATGGCAACCTCTGCTTCCCTCTGCATCCGGGCAGAAGCAGCCTCTCGGGAGATCAGTGCCGACCTGCCCCTCGTCGGGATCATGGGCGGATCCTCCTTATCTTGGGTGGCGTCAGCCTCGTCGTCGTCTGGCAAATTGCAGAGGATGTCAGCCTTGCGCCAGGGGGAGGTCTCCCCCGTCTCCTCGGGGGTCGCTTCCGAGTCACGCTCCTCGTCTTCCTCCTCTCCTCCTCCTCTGCAGGAGTCACCCGAAGACACATCCACCGGCACCGTCGCCCCCCCGGACCACAAGGGGCACCAGCGGCACCAGGCCGCGCCCATAAAAGGTGGCATAGTAGCCAGCACCTGCGCCCTGTCCTTGCGGAGGAACAAGGGGACATTGACACTCGGCGGATACTCCTGGTCGTTCCCGACCAAGAGGCGGAGAGCTGCGGCCAGCTCCTCATTAGTCAAAGCCACCGGATTCAAGCGAATCTTGTCGTCTGCACCCCCAAGCATCCATAAGGGCGCGAGCATGCCTGAAGCAGAGCCACCCACTGCATCAAGAATTCCCTTAGGAGTGCGGTCCCCGTCAGCTTCGCCACCTTCGTGTTGCCCGGCTTCAGGTCGGCATTCATCCTCTCTAGCATCAACGCCGCCCGATCGTCAGTGAGCTTCATGCGAGACCACCCTTCGTCAGATTGGGGCATCTCCATTGGCAACGCCAACCGGGGGGGGGGACACACTTGGCATCCATCATAACCCACTTGCGCCAGAAGCCGTCGACCCTCTTCCCGGCCTTCGAAATTGTGTTGGCCTTGCCGTACGCGATGAAATTGGCGCACCCCAAGTGTGGTCGCCGTTGGTTCGGAGGAAGAAGAAGTGGCGCAGCAGAGCCACGAACGGCATCACCCCGACATACGCCTCGTAGTAGTAGGCAAAAATCGACACGATAATAATGGAATTGGGATGGAGATGAAGGGCCTGCAACCTGTAATGGCGGAGGACGACGTAGAAGAAGTCACAGAAGGGGGGAACTAGGCCTGCGACGACGGCGCTCATGATGAAGGGATAGAAGGTGCTCCCCTGAGCCTCCGTCACGGTAGAGCCAGTCCGGAGTTTGGTCTTCCCCTTTTCATTTCTCTCCCCCGTCGTCAGCAGGCGCGTGGCGGCGAGATTCTTCTCCGAGATAGTGGGCCCGTCCAGGGCCGGCTCATGCCAAGCTGGCGGTGCATCAACCTTGACCTTACGGGGCGCCATTGGTCACTGAAAGGGAAAGGATCGAAGCGGATCTGGAGATTTCGGAAGCAAGGAGTGAGAAAGGGGATCCGGAGCAAGATGAAGGAAAGCAATGAAGGCAAGTGTTGCCCAGGCCAGCCTTTTTGTCAGACGGGCAATTGCGGAGGCAGCGTGGGGAAGTGGAGACGCCCACATCCAATCAGTAGCCACACATTGACCAAGGCTGCATGATGTTGGGGCCCACGGCGCTCCGCACTTGCCCTTTGGCTTCGCCGCTGAGCCAAGTCCGAGCGCGCCTTGGGCCCGGGGGCTACTGTCGGCGTTCTGGGAATGGGCGTCCACAGACTTGCCTGCCTGCGGCCCACGGCGTGCCTCCACCAGTGGCCCAGTACGGCCCGTCTTCGTCAGCCGGCACTCAAGACCCTCACGAGGGGCCAAGCTTCGTGAGGCGGACGACACAAGGCCTCCTCAGGAGTAGCCTCACCAGACAGGCTCGCGAGGGAGCTGAGAGATCAAGGCAAGGGGTACCTCGTGAAGTTCCCGTGACGCAAGCCATGACGACCAAGGCCAGGTAGGCGCCAGCGCGCGCAGTGTCCTCATTTCCCTTTTGGTGCTAAGGGGGCAAGCGCAGGCGCGGAGTATGGAGGCATCAGGCAAAGGTTTCCATATCAGTGCAACAAGACGAAGACCAGTAGGACGACAGGACAGAGGTCATCGTGGAGCCCAAGACGGAGTCACCACTAGCGCCTTTGACAGGCGACGACCACCTTTAGTCAGGATAGATTGTACTAGCTTACCCCCTTCAAATTGGCCATTGTTGGATCCCTTCCCGCTCAATATTTGAGGAGAGGACCAGGGCCTCTATAAATAGGACTAGCCACCACAGTAGAAAGGGGAAGAAGGAGACAACAATGAGAACTAGACTAGGACGAACTTAGTTCATCCTCGCACCCACCAAGCACAAGAAGACCTCTCCTCAGGAGGTTGTTCTTCCCTTGTACTGTTCATCATCAGCCCAAGAGGCAATCCACCACCACCACACTGGAGTAGGGTATTACACCACAACAGTGGCCCGAACCAGTATAAATCTTGTGTCTCTTGTGTTGTGAGTTCATCAAGATAAGCTTAAAGATCGCGGCAAGGCTGAGGGTGAGATTTGGTAGGGGGAAATCTTCATGCGCACCCAAGTGTTCGAACCTCAAGAGTTTTGCCAGAACCCTAAATCCGACATCAACCTTGAGCGTCCACATCTTCTATACCTACATGAAGTCATCATCGACAGAACACAAGGTTAGTTCATCCCTCTTAGGGGGGATATCACATCTAGGGGGCTTTGCTCTAAAGATTGAGCCAAAACAACTCTAATGGTGTGAACACAACAATGCTTTATGTAAAAATGGTAACCCCACTTGTGCTTAAATGATGAGTATGACCTATGATCAAATGTTTTCATTTGACTCTTAAGTCGATATACTCATATATAGATGACCTAGTCATCGCCAATTGCTTGATAGATGCTAGAGTGTTTGTGCATGCTTTGCCACATGTTCTATTTGCTATCTTATTGTGTGAGCTTGTTGATTGCATAGTTTTTTCCATTCAAGGACATCCATTTGTAGTTTCGCTAGTTTGGTTTTTCTTTTGGCCAAATGGATGGACAAGAATGCCTAAGTACTCCCTCTAGCTATCTATTCTTTTCTCGCCTCAAACTCTAATCATGTTACATCACAAAGTTTGAACAAGTCGAATTCGGACCCTACGAGTGAGGAGCACTTGGAGCCACCGATCTGTCAAGGGCTTAACTTCCAAAACCTCTTAATGCGTTTCAGTCACATTGATTCATTCCTCTCGGTCTCACCGAAATCATTAAGTTGATCTAGGTTTCCACCTCGGTGCAACCAATTAGAACAATTCGGTCACAACAAGTTGTAGTAACCGCTTGCAATTCTGCATCTCGATGCCACCAAGTCGTTCTACTCGGTCACACCGACAGTGACTGGGTAGATATATCCATGGGTTGAAAATTTGGAAATTCCTCGAAAGACTCGAACCGCGCCTCCCAGCTCTGCCGGCCCCTTGTTCTCTGGATCGTCGC
The DNA here is from genome assembly GCF_018294505.1 of Triticum aestivum. Classification (NCBI taxonomy): domain Eukaryota; kingdom Viridiplantae; phylum Streptophyta; class Magnoliopsida; order Poales; family Poaceae; genus Triticum; species Triticum aestivum. The sequence goes on from NC_057810.1 coordinate 271,520,530, forward strand.
CGTCGTCGCCAGTGCCTCCTGTCGCTGGTCTCTGCCACCGTCAACGGCAATCTCACCACCGTTGTTGCCGTAGCAAGTCCGCCACCAAGTTAGGGTACGGACTTGACCTCTTTGTGCTTTCCTTAACTCCAATTCTTGCAGAGAGATCAATGCCTAGTTTCTTACCATGATTTAGATCGATCTATCCACCTAAAAACTCCTTAGAATAGATTTGATGCAAAAACTTAGGGTTAGGTTTCCGCCAAATTCATCTTGGACCGACCAATCTGAGGCACGGATTTGACCCAGTCCATTGCACAAGTACAAAGGTCTGACCAAAGTGTACTGATCGGTGCGATCAAGTTCACTTTCTCTATGAAACCCTGGCTTCTCGGAGTCACCAAACTGCATTTTGGTCTGATCGAAACTGTATGTTTAAACTCTAAAGCTACTTCGGTATCACCGAGTTTGTCATATCGGTAGCTTTGAAATGCTTTCTATAGAAAAGTAACATTAAGTTTTTGACTCAATATTTTTGCCAAATATGCTGCACTTTGTGTCGGAATCAGGGTTCCGCAGACCCAAGAAAGGTTCGAACTCTGGGGTGTGTGCGAAGAACTCAATCTCCCAAGTCTGCCTTGCGCCGATCTCATAGCCTAGCTAGATGAACTGGAAGGAAATGGTACACAACTATTTACCCAGGTTTGGGCACCTTGTGGTATAAAACCCTACTCCTGCTTTGTGGTGGATTTGCCTCGAGGTGGGCTGAGGATGAACTAGTACAGAGGTGAACAACCTCAGGAGGTATGTTCTTGTGACCTGGTGAGGGTGAGGATGGTCTGAATGATCTGTTCTCTTCTACGGTGGTAGATAATCTATATTTATAGTGGCCTTGGTCCTCTTCCTCCAAAACTTAGGCTGGAAGGGATACCACAATGACCAAATTCTAACAGAGACAACTAGTACATCTTAGCCTGACAAAAGGTAGTCTTCGCCTACAAAGCTCTTCTAGTCATGACGCCGTGGTGGGCTCGGCAATGACATCCATCCCGCCGTCTGCGCTTGCTTGATTCGTCGGGACCTTTGGCCGATTCCTCGGGACTCCGTGCCTACGCTTGCTTCTTTAGCACCAAAGAGGAAACTGCTGCACCTCGCGTGCTAGCACTCGCCTAGCCTTGGTCGTCACATCTCGCGTCATCCAAACCTCATGAGGTGGGGGCTTAAATAGGAATCTCCACTCCTCGGGTGCCAGCCTATGGAGGCAGCTCCTCCGAAGGTCTTGGTGTGGTCCGCCTAGCAAGGCTTGGCCCCTCACGTGGGTCTTGTGTTGCTGATGCTGAAGATGGGCCGTACCAGGCCGCCGATGGCGCCACACAGTGGGCCATAGGCAGGAAAGTCTTGGTACCCCCATTCCCAGAACACCGATAGTAGCACCCGGGCTCAAGGCACACTTGGACTTGGCATCGAGCCAAAGCCAAAGGGCAAGTGCGGAGAGCCGCGAGCCTGACCGCTTGTGGGCCCCGTCAATGCGTGGAGCCTTGACGGGATGTGGGATTCTCCACTTCTCAATGTAGCCTCGGCAACCGTTCAACTTTATAACTGCCTGTGGCATGCAAAGAAGTCATCATTGCTCGAGACCATGGGAGGCCAGCGGTTCACCTCCCTCCGGCTATAAATGGGGGTGGGGGCCGAGCCCCCAGCCCATCTTCGTCTTCTCGCTGCTTGCCCCTTCTTCCTCCGTCTTGTATTGTTGCTTGGTTGAAGTGTCCATGGCAGCGATAAAGAAGGGAAAGTCTCCTCAGGAGGGGCCCTGTCTCCTTTCGCCAAAGAAAAGGCTTGGCCGCCCCCGCGACGTTGATGCGGGGCTAGAGTTGACGAGGCCTTGGCACGAACGGGCTCTGCCAGGATTTCTGATCCCCCTGTATGCCCGCGCGCATAGCCTCGTGCTTGGATGCAGCGCCCAACACCATGAGGGCCAGTTATGTGGAAGTCGACGAGTGGCAGTTGCACGACCACCCAGCTCGCGCACCCATGCCGAAGGCATGATACATGAATTCGTGGTGTGGGCGGTGATGCCACCGCGCACATGGATCCGGCTCCTGAGGTTCTTTGTTGAGGAGGTGCCGCTGAGGGGGGCCGTCGAGATGTGGCTGCAACATGCAGGGTGACGCAGTCACCCTACTGAAGTAGAGATGGAAGTCATCCCCTCGGGTGATGTCTTCATGACTCAAGGGTGGGGCAAGATCGCCCGCGTCTGTAGTCCAGCGGGGGCTTTGGCCATCCACTTTGAGTATGATGGAGGCTCAACACTTTTCTTCAAGGAGTTTGGCGAGGATGGTCGGCGCCTAGAGTACTGCCCTGGAGGAGGCGATCCACGTGGCACGGCCACGTGCACTGAACTTGCCCTTCGCCTTGCCAGCAGCTCCTCCAGCAGCAGCAGCGACTCCTTATAGTCCAGCGATTCTCTGGAGACCAGTGATGGCAGCTATGAGCCGCCAAGCTCTCGCCGCGCACGGCGCGCGGCGTCGGCGTCCACCTGGCATCGCTGGTGATGCCCCGTAGCTGGGGTTTCCTTCTTTTGTTTTTCCTGTGCAAAATCGTGACAAGCCCCGTGGGGGTATGTAAGAAATTGTAATGCTTTTTCCTTAATGTTATGATCCCTAGTTTGGTGTTCCAGTTATGGCTCCGTATCTCGCTTTGGATCAGCGCCCCCTTTTCGCTCTCGCGGTAGATTAGCACTCTACACAGACAGGACCCAGTCCCCAGGCAGGCTTCTGCCGTCGCTGGTATGCCAGGTCGCGACGCCGTGGTCAAGGCCAGGAGGTGAGTGGCCCAAGGTCCGGTAAGAACCATTGAGGCCGATGCTCAGGAGGTCCCCCTAAGCGTGCAAGCAGCTCCGTGAAGGCCAAAAAGGGAACGGCTTTGCCCAAGAAAGGTCGTGAAGGCCAAGATACTATGCGGCGAGGCCTACACTCATATGTGCAGGCTGACTTATCTTGACGGGCTGCGGTGACTTCCTTGTGCGACACCTAACCGTGTCCTGGAGCTTCTAGGCGGGGCCCGTGCCAACTCTCTGTTTTGTGCTAATCGAGATGCTCTACGTCCTCGGGTCCCAGCCCTCGAGGGAGCCTTGGCCGACGCTGGTATACCAGGTCGTGATGCCGAGGTCAAGGCAAGGGGGTGGGGGATCAAGAGCCAGTAGGAGCTCCTGAGGCGCGATGCTCAGGCGCCCCCCTTTTAATGTGCAAGCGATTTGTATGAAAGTAGAGAGCAGCTAGTGAGGTGACACGTAGTCTTGGCTTCGAAGGCTCCTGCGGATTAGTAGGAGAGGAAAATCATAGCACTTAGCCGCGCTAGCTGCCCTACCGCTGATATTCTCGCAACCAGGTGAAGGCACTGAGGACCTGATGAGGTGGCGTGCGCGGGGCGTGCTGCGAGCTAGAGCTCGATCACTCAGATTTATCGATGCTGCAGGGACAAACCCGAGCACAACTGCCGTGCCAATAGCCCTTGTGGGGAGATGAGCAAACTGCGGGTGAGCAATGCGCGGTGATCGCGAAGGGCAAGGAAACGCTGGATAGACAAGTAGTACTCATAAAGCAACTCATGAAAGAGAAAAGCCAGACCTGATAGATGCAAAGAATGATACACGCCACAGGGATGGACCCATGAGGGTTGGGGATGATGTAGCCCGAGGGGCGCCCCCAATAGAACAAACCAAAAAGTGTCACCTGGCACCGTTGCTAAAGAAGTGTTGATGTGGCTGAAGATGCATGTTGCAGAAGTCGCTCCTCACGAGGCGCCCGGTTCCTGATCCTCATGAGGCCCATGGGGCCCGAGAGGCTCGCAGAGGGCCGCTACGTGCTCCCTCTGGGTCATCCTACGCCTGGCCTCACGCGCTTCCAGGACAACCCTTTTGTGGCGCTGGAATGTGGCAGCCGCATTCGGCAGGACGAAGGGCATGCAAACGTTGCTGTGAGGTGGGCCCTCGCACCGGCCAACGCAACACAGCCAAAGGAACTCCTGAGAAGCGGCCCTGCTGAGCCCTGGGATATTGACGCAGACGCACAGCTCGCTGTCCATGTCAGGGACGATAGCTGCGCTGGGGGGTGTGCGATGACGCTCGCCGCGCATGCCTTGCGCCTCCTAAAGTTCCTTGATCGCCTTGGTGATGCACTCATGAGCACCTAGTTCCTTGAGTCTTGCGCCCTCATCATGGAAGCGCGCGTTGAAGCACGCCCCCACATGGTGCTCGAGCGCCTCTCTCCTGATCCTAGCTAGGGCAGAGGCCCTCCAGGGCAGAGCCCTTGAGTCCAGCTTAAGAGGGGCGCTGGGCGTGCCTTCCTATGAGAGAGGGGAGGGCGCCCCGTGAGTGAGCGCAGATTTTGAGGTTGGGCCGCCAGCCGCCCCATCCTCCTAAGGCTCTTAGCGAAGCAGATGCTTTTTCTTCTTGGGGATGGCCTTAGCAGGATGGACGGCACTATCGTTATCAGGGTTCTCGACTGCCACAGCTTGGTAGGCACGCTCGAGGGAGCACATTGCGTCCTTTTCGTCACAGGCAACCATGATGATGTTGCAGCTCCTTGGCATCTTGAGGATGTTGTAGCTGTGATGTGTTGCTTCCATGAACTTGGCCAGAGCTGGATACCCAAGGATGGCATTGTACGGGAGCCGAATGTGGGTGATGTTGAATTCGATGAGCTCTGTGTTGTAGTTGTCGTGCTTGCCAAAGGTGAAAGGGTGTTGGATCTGCCCTATCGGGGTGGTGGAGCCGTCAGTCACTCCTGAGAAAGGCTTGGTGGGCTCGAGCTGGTCGTAGGGTACTTGGAGCCTGTCGATTGTCTTGACGGAGAGAACATTGAGCCCCGTGCCACCGTTGACGAGTGTCTTGGTTATGAGGACGTTGCTGATGGTGGGCAAGCAGAGCATCGGAAGGGCACTGGCGGTAGCCGCGCACTTGAGCTAGTTGGTGGAGTCAAAGGTGATGGCGTACTTGGACCACTTGAGCGAACATGTCATCTCGAGATTTGGGAGGCCAGCGTTCACCTTGCGCGCGAACTTCTTGAAGATGCGATGGGAGGCAGGGGCCTGAGCGCCGCCTAGGATGCAAGAGATAGCACGTGGCTCTTGGAAGCCGCCAGACACATCATCTTGGTGGTGGTCGTCATTCCTTCTTGGTGGTGGTGGCAGCGGAGGAAGGCCAGCGTTGACCTGAGGACGGTCCTCGCGTGGCAGGTTCCTCCAGGGACCCTTGCGAGGCTGGTCCTGCCAGCGGTCCTCATGAGGTTGGTCACGCCACTCCTGGTGGGGGTCGCGGTTGTCCCAGCGTCATCCGCCTCGGCCTCCTCCGTGGTCGTAGCCTCGGTCGCCGCACTTGGGGCGACGACCAAGGCGTCCATCGCAGATGGCTCTCAGCTTCTGGCAATCACTGGTGTTGTGGCTATGCACGTTGTGGAAGAGGCAGAACGGGCGGCTTCGCTTGGATGACTCTGGGTGGACGTAGTCGTGCTTCATCTCAAGATCGTCTGCGAGAACTATAGGGCCCTTGCGCTTTAGGCCCTTGGCCTTGGCCTTCTTGTCTACTGGGCTAGCATCAAGCAGTTCTAGGAGGGAGAGGCGACCTTCCTCGGCCCTCGCACACTTGTTCGCTATGTTGAACATTTCTAGATGTCACACCCTGATTTTCATGCCACAACACTTAAGTCAATAAATCATGATAAAATGTGGTTTGATGAAAACTTTTGAGTGTTTTGGACCTTGCCTTGATTGGATATCGTGTGTTGTATGCAAGTGCTCTAAAAATCAAATAAATTCTCCAACCCTTATATTCCTTCCCCTTGATACAACAACCTTTCCCAATGATCATGCCATGTGTATAGGACATAAAAATAATTTCTTACAAAAATAATTTGGCCAAATAGTATTTTCAAAAACTAGTTTTCCAAAAACCCCTGAATTGAGATTTGCACTGCAAGTACTTAATTAAGGGCAGTAAAAATCTTTCCAAAAATATATTTGACTCCTATTAGATATAGGATACCCAGAAACCACAAAAATATAATTTTAAAAGTTATTTTCCTATTTTATTTAAAAGCTTTTTCTTAAGGCCAGACATGGTCTTTAATAGGGAAAAATTATTTTATTGTTTAAAAATATTTGACAAAAATCAGGGAAACTCAGTGGACATATATTGTCGATGTATAAGAGTTTCAACACATGGTCATGTTCAAAATATTGGTCAAATCCCTCAAAAACCCTTTCTGGATATTTCAAGCTTTTGAAATATTTACAAAGGAAATATTCTCCAAAAATTCCAAGAAAATTCTATCATGTCACATATGACATATTTGATGATCTTGCCAAGTATCATGTCTTGGAGAACAAGTATAACATCATCAAATCCCCTCAAAACCATTTCTGTCCATTTTGAAGTTTGAGCAACTTTACATTGCCAAACATGTCCAAATGTTCTCAAACCTTGTGAACATGCTCAAATGTTCTAATTATTCATCTAGACCAAATGGCACAAGTTGGAGAACAAGTTAACTTGATCAAAGTGCCCCAAAACCCTTCCTGTCTAGAACCAAATTTGAACAACTCTACATTACCAACTTTCTCCTTTTGATCTCAACTTTTGTTGGCATGTCCAGAACCTCAAATGATGACACTACACCAAGTGGTGCATCAAGGAGAATTGATTTGCATGACTAAATCTTGGTAAAGCCATTTCTGCTAATTTCTAGGGTTTACCAAAGTTGCATTGTCAACTTCCTCCAAATGAGCTCCAACTTGGTGATCAAACCCATTTCTATATGGCACTTGATCCTGTTAATCTTCACATCATTTGGAATCCATTTGCTTGCCCAAACCACCATCAAACACCTTCTGGCAGAAATTTAAAATGCATGTTTTGGCCATTTCCACTAATCTCCATGAGCTAATCTTCTCCCACATCATCATCTGGTCCTCCTCTAACCCCTGCATCTTTCCTTGCCCGAGGAGCCATGATGATGGGGGTGAAAATCTCTTTTTCCCTCTCTGGTTAGCACCATTTCTCTCTCTCTCAACCTCCCTCCTCACTCCAGTTCATCCCCAGGGCATCCAATGCCATATCCACATTGTTTACTCCCCCCTGCAACCACTAGACACAAGTGGACGCGAGGGTGCGCGCAAAAAGCCGTGGGTGCCGGCTATTTGCATGCTCTGGAGTGCCTGGCAGGGCATTTGACCGTTGACGCCTCGTCCCCCGACCACCTCGAGCCTCCCCCTCGCGCCAGTCAAGGTGCCTCGACGTCCGCAACACGCCACGCCCCTGGGCCCCTCCTCCTTCTCCCTCCTGCTGCCTCCTTTCGCACGTGCACCGGCCGCCCGAGAGCTCCAATGGGCATGCTCACACACGCATTGCCCTGACGCTCCCCCGCTCCTTCTCTCCCTTCCCCTGGCCGTAGACCACGCCCAGGAAGACCCCCGACTTGAAGCCAAACCCTCCCGTGGCCTCTAGCGATGGCTACGGCCTCGCCGGCACACGGTCCCATGGTGCACCTCGCCCCCTTCTATTTAAGGCCACCCCCGAGCCTCCTCTCTACTCCTTTGCCTCTCTCTCCCTCCTGTGAACCCCCTGAACCAACCCACTCCCCTCCTCGCGCTCTCCATTCCCCTCCTAGGCCGGAGCCGAGCCGCCGGCTGCTGCTCAAATCCGCAGGCCTCGGCCCCTCTCTCTTCCCCCTGGATAGCTCCGCACCCTCTTGTCACCACCACAAGCCCTCCCCTTGCCGCCGTTCGTCCCCAAGAGCATCGCATGCTCGAAGCCGAAGATGGCCGATGGCATCCTCCGCGGTCGCCCAGGCCGTCGCCGCCACGGCTCTCCTCGGCAAGCAAGCCGTACACCGATGGATGCGGCTCATCCTCCTGAGCACGCCGGTGGGCGGAGCATCGCTGGAGACGCCCTGTAGCGCCAGCGGCCGGCGTCGAACGCCTCCTCTGTCTCCCGTCGCGCACGCGCGGGAGGTTGAGGACGAGCCTTCCAGCGGGCCCCGCGTGTCGGCCGGCCAATGAGGATGAGCCGATGACGGGTGGGCCCCATTCCGGTTAAGTGGAGACGGGCTCTGCTACTGTCGCCTTCGCTCGGGGAAGGCGTATTCGCCCCAAGTACGCCTCCTGCGTCGACAGCCCCCGCGCAGCCGAGCCGCTGGGCCGGCCCAGTGCACTGCCCCGCTATGCCTCGCCCAGCGCGCACCGCCGCCACCCAGATCCAGCCCGTTTGGGTAAAAATCTTTTCCTTTTTCTTTTCTGTAAAGTTTGTAAAATCCATAAACAAATCAAATTAGGTCCAAATTTGATGATTCAAATTTCTAGTAGTTTCTAAATTCATTCCCTACCACATGGTGCTATTGCCATATTTTTACAGAAGCATTTCCTTCACAAATATTTATCAAAACCCCATTTTTCCATTTTTGTGATGAACTTTAGAAAATCACAGAAAGCTCAAAGTTGATCCAAATGCCATGATTCAAATTCCTAGATGCTTCTAAGTTCATTAATTAGTTTATGAACATTTTTCTTAATACTTTCTGTACCCCACAATATAATGAGCCATTTCTTCATATTTGTCAACTTTCCAAATTCATAGGGAATTCATTTGAACTCCAAATCCAGTGAAACCAACTCCTAGATGCTTCTAAAATCATGATTTGTTAAATGGGTGCCTTTGCTCATTTTTCCAAAATATATTTCTGTACACTTCTTGCAAATCCATAAACCCCTTGATTCCATCATATCAAATGTTCAGAGATGTCCATTGATCAAATCCTAATGAAAAAACCTTGGTCATTCCTCATATGACCAGAGGTATCCTACAAAAGTCCAACTCACATTTTTAGAGTACTTTTATATTTGCCTTGTTGTGTTGCTTATTATGATTGTTTCCGACGTTAGTTGACGAAGTAGACGGAGTACTTGGAGAAGGACCAGAAGACTTGAAGACTCGGAGGAACCAGGCAAGCAGCCCTTTGACCATGTCTATGAAACCCTTTTTATGCATGTCATATAGCTCTTTATTATTGTTGCATCGGAATCATGATGAGATGGTGAACCACGTGGGTTGGTTGCCTCTGTTACTTCCTCGCTGATACTTGCATTGTGCATGACCCTACCTTCTTATGAGGGTTATGCCGGTGGAAGTAGATGCTACGCAAAAAGGGACGGGTATATGCATGGTGGTGGAGACAAAGTACTTTCAAAAGACTTTTCGAAAACCCCATCGGGTGCCACTTATGCCCGAGGGAGATGATGAGATGGGTAACCACTTGATGACGAAGTGGTGTACCGAGGCAAGTGTGTGTTGTTTTCAAAACGGATTGGTTTAAGTTGCGACCGTTATTCCAACCTTACATGCGCAACCACTCTACCCTTATATGTGAAAGGGCATTATTGATTACCTAGACCGATACTAGCTTGGAGCCCGCATTACTAGTGATGGGAGAGTTGTTGGTGCGCTCTCTCGGGACGGGGTCGTGCCAGGTAGGGCGGCCATGACTGTTTTCACAGGGCACCGGACACACCGTTGGTACCACGTGCTTGTGGTATGTCATGAATATGGGATCGAGGATCCACAACTTTATGATGTGAAATGTTGCGCACGGTGGTTACTACCAATCAAGCGGACTCCATGTTAGTGTCATCTAGGGAAAGGTAGTGATCGGGTGCTTACCCCGGGTACTTGAGGTACCACGGGTCGTGGCTGACACGGAAGTTCCCCGGATCTTGTGGGTACAGTGTGCAACCTCTGCAGAGTGTAAAACTATTCGAATAGCCGTGTCCATGGTCAAGGACAGTTGGGTAACCGCTCTTGGGCTACGTCCACTTGTTTACAAACCGAGTGTGTGTGTTGATAAAATGACTTGGGTCAAGTCAAGGACTTGACATGATTGAGATGGGTTGGTGCCCACTCTATTTATGTTTATACCTGTAACCTGTCCTCATGGTTACTTAAATACTCTTAATGCATGTCTTACAAGTTGTTGAACATGTCAATGCACTCAAAACTAGCTTTCTGCAAAAACTTACCTATATCATGCATTGTTGTATCTTGAACCAAAACATGGGTTGCTTGCGAGTACATTCAAAGTACTCATTGGCTTGCCACTGGTTATTTTATTGGCCAGGCATGAAAGAACAGGATGTGATGAAGAACACTTCAGTGACGAACATGCGAGCTAGGACGCTTCCCAGTCAGAATGCCTGTAGGGTTAAGGCAGATGGCATGGGTCCAAGATATCGACGAAGATTTCCGCTGCGATGATATACTCAAGACTTGACCATAATGGTCCTACTTGTGTAAAACAGTATGTACGGATGTAAGACTCTTGTTACTCAGCTTCTGTGTGTTCAGTGAGCATTCATCTTTGGGATCACTGTACACATGCATTTGGTGATCACGACTTATGAGTCAGGGTCCTCACAGAGCTGGTATCAGAGCCATCTTGACTGTAGGAAGCCTTAGTTAGCATGGTCGTTAGTTAGGGTAAAACTATTTCCAAAACTACTACTAGTTTTCAAAACTATTTGTACTTCTCTTCCCTTCTCAGTTTTTTCAAAACTAAGGTATACTTTCCTTATTGATCTCTTCCCCTTCAAAACCATTGGTCGCTAGGACCCTTATGCCCCTGACCACTAGATTCCTTGTAATCCTCGTGGATAATCTAGAAGGAAGATGCCTTGCCAGACATTCACCCACATCTCCTGAACACAAGATTGGCGACATCACAACAAGACGATACCAACAGAAGATACATCCTCGAGGAATGAGGACCTGAAGACCCAGGAGATGGTGACACCCTTGACACTGCCCCAAGATGATGCAACCTTAGCCTATGATGATCAGGGTGTAGAATATGGATATACATCGCTAATAGAGTAACCCTGTCACTACCGTTGTTGTATCGGCAACCACCGATGGATGAGAACCTAGCCATTTGGTCCGCCTCACCATAGTGAGCAGGAAAACGGTTCTCCTCATCCCCCGCTCTTGGTGTCGATGTTGTCATCAACGTAACCGACATGATGGACCTCTATTACGCCTTGATAATGTCATTGCATAAAGGATTACCTACCTGGTACCATCGACGGCTTAGAAGACAAAAAGGGATCGTCGTGATTAAGAAGACAATAGAAGACCAAGTCAATGCCAGTTATGAGGAGCCACCTTCACCGCATCACTTCAAAAGGTAAGAAGTTGTTGAAGAATCTTCAGGCTCAACCCGGATTGTTTCATCGAACAACTACAAGAGACGTAGCAACACCTGAGGAAAACTCAGAAGACTGCATGAGGCACAAGGCACGACTACTGAGTCCGAGAACCCCTAGGGTAGGATGAGTCGTGTACCCCCTATGCGCAGTCGAGTCCGTATGATAGTTCGAATAGAACCATGATTGTGTGTTGCTTGTTTTTATTTGTTTGTGTTTTGATATAGGTCGCACTTTTGCCCTAGGCGACAAGTATGCGACTATATCACCTTCCTCGCCTTGTTTCTTTTGTTTGGCCCTCTTTGCACCTGTTTGTTTGCACTAGCACTATAGAACCCCCTTTAGGCATTCCCCTCCTCTATGCTACTTTTCCCTCTCATCTCTCTCCTCAACTGAAGACAAGCAAGACAATATGCACCAAGGATTCCACCTCGGCGACCAACAAGCACTGAAGACTTTTGCTACAACCTCCTCGACCAAGTACAACCCCGTATGTTTACACCTCAAGACTAGAACCCTATTCCTAGACCCTTCAAGACTTCACGAGATACCCCAGCTCAAAACCTTAACCCTGAGCTTAACCAACGGAATCACAAGAGAACAAGTTAAGCTACAGTAAGCCTTGCTTATCACTGGGTTAATTATGGAACTAGTGGACGTAGTGAATGAGAACATTACCATCCTAAGGTAGCACCAGAACTGACGATGCCGTAGGGAGGACCAATCTGAGGATATAGGAATAGAGGGCAAATGACTTGATGAGTTTATATCAATGACTTGAGGAATTATATGAGACTACTTGGTGGATTATGAGGCTTTGATGTTGGTAGATGAACTTGGTGGGATCATGAGTATAGATTAGCATAGCTTTCATTGCCCCTGAGTAAATTGGATTTAGTAGGATAATTGTAAGTATTTGGATTTAACTTAGCCAAGGGATATTGGTAGGACAGAGTTGAGATTACGTAAATGACTTGGGGGAACATGTAGGAATTCTCGTTGGACAAGAGATTTGGATTTTAGTAGGTGATTCTAGTTGAATATAGATGCTGAGTATGTCTACATGGTTCGGAGTAAATTGGATTTAGACTGATGATCTCGATCATGATACCATGATTCTCGGTGGATGATAAACTAGGAGATTGGACTGATTGTCGGAGTTTATTTAGGCATCTTTGTGGGCTTGAGCTTGGAGTATTACTAGATCACAATAAAGGGAATTGGTGTACTGACTATAGTAAGGCAGCCCTTTCAAGTATTGGGGATTATAAGGACTTTAGGAGATCATGTGGGACACCAGCATAGGCGTTGGATTTGTAGAATTAATGGATCATGTAGTGATTGATGGAAGTTAACGGGTTGTTGGAGTTAATTCATAGAAAAGGAAACAAGATTTTGGAGTGGCATATGATGTGTTTCCTTAGGATAGAGATGCTTTATCTTAGACCTTGGTAGAATAGGCTGAGCACTTGGATTGTCACGTTCAAGCTTAGCAGCTTATATGTTCTACCCATGGATTTTTAGGGGTAGACATACATATGAGTTTGGGGATTGTAGACATATATGATTTTGTTAGACCTCCTCTCGGGAGCCATGAGGATATGAATCACATGAGTGATGATTGGAGTTGACCTATGCAAAATGATGCTATCGGTGATATGATGTGATTTGTTGATAGTACTAGATAGACTATCGTCATCTCAGAAACTGTGCTCAAGGATGGGATGATAAACATTCACTCGCACACTAGAATCCTTGAAACCCTTACGCCTTACCAAGCCACAACACGGTCAGATCCTGACCTTGGGCTTTGGCTCTAGATCGATAAGACCTTGGCCCACACTCAACAAGACCACCACTAAATCCCCAGCCTCCTTTATGTACCCCGTGAACAAAGTCCTCATGGAGTGCTTAGGCAAGATAGTTGTCATCATCATTTGGTGACCTACTTGTTCACTCGAAGATGGAAGAAGAGCCGTTCAGCTAGTCCAGGAACATTTGAAGACCGCCATGCCAAGGAGGAAGAACAACCACCGTCTTCAAGAAGTAAACATCCGCGTCGAAGACCAGGTGTATCTGCAAGCCACTTCTCTCTAAGGAACCAAGCATTTCCATGACAAGGAGACCCACACCAAGATTCATCGGCCCCCTTAGAGATCACTCCAAGATTTAACAACACCCTCTGAGATCGCTACAAGACAAAGAGCAGATGGCTACCAGCTAGAGTTACCACCTGACTCACCCACTGCGTAGCGTTTTTCCACATGACACCACTCCGGAAACATTTCCAACTTCCTAACTAGCCCGGTCTCTACAAGGACATCGATCACAAAGCCATCGACCTCCAGCCCAATATGACCTATCCGAGAGACCATTAGCAACCTGGATCAAGCAAAACGTCATACACAAAGCCACATCATCAAGTACTTCAAGCTCAATGGAGCACCGCACGGAAGCAGAAGCAACGTGAGGACTTGAAGACTACCCCAGATCTAAGTTTCTGTATCCCTTCCGCGCCTAGTTTGGGAATCTCGGGGAGGAGATTCTTGTAAGGGGGGTAGGTCTGTCACACCCTGATTTTCATGCCACAACAATTAAGTCAATAAATCATGATAAAATGTGGTTTGATGAAAACTTTTGAGTGTTTTGGACCTTGCCTTGATTGGATTTCGTGTGTTGTTTGCAAGTGCTCTAAAAATCACATAAATTCTCCAACCCTTATATTCCTTCCCCTTGATCCAACAACCTTTCCCAATGATCAGGCCATGGGTATAGGACATAAAAATAATTTCTTAGAAAAATAATTTGGCCAAATAGTATTTTCAAAAACTAGTTTTCCAAAAACCCCTGAATTGAGATTTGCACTGCAAATACTTAATTAAGGGCAGTAAAAATCTTTCCAAAAATATATTTGACTCCTATTAGATATAGGATACCCAGAAACCACAAAAATATAATTTTAAAGTTATTTTCCTATTTTATTTAAAAGCTTTTTCTTAAGGCCAGAAATGGTCTTTAATAGGGAAAAATTAATTTATTGTTTTAAAAATATTTGACAAAAATCAGGGAAACTCAGTGGACATATATTGTCCATGTATAAGAGTTTCAACACATGGTCATGTTCAAAATATTGGTCAAATCCCTCAAAAACCCTTTCTGGATATTTCAAGCTTTTGAAATATTTACAAAGGAAATATTCTCCAAAAATTCCAAGAAAATTCTATCATGTCACATATGACATATTTGGTGATCTTGCCAAGTATCATGTCTTGGAGAAGAAGATAACATCATCAAATCCTCTCAAAACCATTTCTGTTCACTTTGAAGTTTGAGCAACTTTACATTGCCAAACATGTCCAAATACTCTCAAACCTTGTGAACATGCTCAAATGGTCTAATAACTCATCTAGACCAAATGGCACAAGTTGGAGAACAAGTTAACTTGGTCAAAGTGCCCCAAAACCCTTCCTGTCTAGAACCAAATTTGAACAACTCTACATTAGCAACTTTCTCCTTTTTATCTAAACTTTTGTGGGCATGTTCAGAACCTCAAATGATGACACTACACCAAGTGGTGCATCAAGGAGAATTGATTTGAATGACTAAATCTTGGTAAAGCCATTTCTGGTAATTTCTAGGGTTTACCAAAGTTGCATTGTCAACTTCCTCCAAATGAGCTCCAACTTGGTGATCAAACCTATTTCTATATGGCACTTGATCCTGTTAATCTTCATATCATTTGGTATCCATTTGCTTGCCCAAACCACCATCAAACACCTTCTGGCAGAAATTCAAAATGCATGTTCTGGCCATTTCCACTAATCTATATGAGCTTATCTTTCTCCCATAGCACCATCTGGTCCTCCTCTATCCCCTGCATCTTTCTCTGCTCGAGGAGCCATGATGATGGGGGTGAAAATCTCTTTTTCCCTCTCTGGTCAGCACCATTTCTCTCTCTCAACCTCCCTCCTCACTCTAGTGGATCCCTAGCGCATCCAATGCCATATCCACATTGTTTACTCCCCCCTGCAACCACCAGACACAAGTGGACGCGAGGGTGCGCGCAAAAAGCCACAGGTGCCAGCCATTTGCATGCTCTGGAGCGCCTGGCAGGGCGTTCGACCGTTGACGCCGCGTCCCCCGACCACCTCGAGCCTCCCCCTCACGCTAGTCGAGGTGCCTCGATGTCCGCTACACGCCACGCCCCTGGGCCCCTCCTCCTTCTCCCTCCTGCTGCCTCCTTTCGCACGTGCGCCGGCCGCCCGAGAGCTCCAATGGGCATGCTCACACGCGCGTTGCCCTGACGCTCCCCCGCTCCTTCTCTCCCTTCCCCTGGCCGTAGACCATGCCCAGGAAGACCCCCGACTTGAAGCCAAACCCTCCCGTGGCCTCTAGCGACGGCTACGGCCTCGCCGGCGCACGGTCCCATGGTGCACCTCGCCCCCTTCTATTTAAGGCCACCCCCGAGCCTCCTCTCTACTCCTTTGCCTCTCTCTCCCTCCTGTGAACCCCCTGAACCAACCCACTCCCCTCCTCGCGCTCTCCATTCCCCTCCTAGGCCGGAGCCGAGCCGCCGGCCGCTGCTCAAATCCATAGGCCTCGGCCCCTCTCTCTTCCCCCTGGATACCTCCGCACCTTCTTGTCACCACCACAAGCCCTCCCCTTGCCGCCGTTCGTCCCCAGGAGCATCGCATGCTCGAAGCCGAAGATGGCCGATGGCCTCCTCCGCGGTCGCCCAGGCCGTCGCCTACACGGTTCTCCTCGGCAAGCGAGTCGTACACCGATGGATGCGGCTCATCCTCCTGAGCACGCCCGTGGGCAGAGCATCGCTGGAGACGCCCTGTAGCGCCAGCGGCCGGCGTCGAACGCCTCCTCTGTCTCCCGTCGCGCACGCGCGGGAGGTTGAGGACGAGCCTGCCAGTGGGCCCCGCGTGTCGGCCGGCCAACGAGGATGAGCCGCTGATGGGTGGGCCCCATTCCGGTTAAGTGGAGACGGGCTCTGCTGCTGTCGCCTTCGCTCGGCGAAGGCGTATTCACCCCAAGTATGCCTCCTGCGTCGACAGCCCCCACGCAGCCGAGCCGTTGGGCCGGCCCCGTGCACTGCCCCGCTATGCCTCACCCAGTGCGCGCCGCCGCCGCCCAGATCCAGCCCGTTTGGGTAAAAATCTTTTCCTTTTTCTTTTCTGTAAAGTTTGTAAAATCCATAAACAAATCAAATTAGCTCCAAATTTGATGATTCAAATTTCTAGTAGTTTCTAAAATCATTCCCTACCACATGGTGCTATTGCCATATTTTTACAGAAGCATTTCCTTCACAAATATTTATCAAAACCCCATTTTTCCATTTCTGTGATGAACTTTAGAAAATCACAGAAAGCTCAAAATTGATCCAAATGCGATGATTCAAATTCCTAGATGCTTCTAAGTTCATAAATTAGTTTATGAACATTTTTCTTAATACTTTCTGTACCCCACAATATAATGAGCCATTTCTTCATATTTGTGAACTTTGCAAATTCATAGGGAATTCATTTGAACTCCAAATCCAGTGAAACCAACTCCTAGATGCTTCTAAAATCATGATTTGTTAAATGGGTGCCTTTGCTCATTTTTCCAAATATATATTTCTGGACACTTCATGCAAATCCATAAACCCCTTGGTTCCATCATATCAAAATGTTCAGAGATGTCCATTGATCAAATCCTAATGAAATCACCTTGGTCATTCCTCATATGACCAGAGGTATCCTACAAAAGTCCAACTCACATTTTTAGAGCACTTTTATTTTTGCCTTGTTGTGTTGCTTATTATGATTGTTTCCGACGTTAGTTGACGAAGTAGACAGAGTACTTGGAGAAGGACCAGAAGACTTGAAGACTCTGAGGAACCAGGCAAGCAGCCCTTTGACCATGTCTATGAAACCCTTTTTATGCATGTCATATAGCTCTTTATTATTGTTGCATCGGAATCATGATGAGATGGTGAACCACGTGGGGTTGGTTTCCTCTGTTACTTCCTCATTGATACTTGCATTGTGCATGACCCTACCTTCTTATGAGGGTTATGCCGGTGGGAGTAGATAGGATTCTAAAGTAGATGCTACGCAAAAAGGGACGGGTATATGCATGGTGGTGGAGATAAAGTACTTTCAAAAGACTTTTCGAAAACCCCATCGGGTGCCACTTATGCCCGAGGGAGATGATGAGATGGGTAACCACTTGATGACAAAGTGGTGTACCGAGGCAAGTGTGTGTTGTTTTCAAAACGGATTGGTTTAAGTTGCGACTGTTATTCCAACCTTACATGCGCAACCACTCTACCCTTATATGGGAAAGGGCATTATTGATTACCTAGACCGACACTAGCTTGGAGCCCGCATTAGTAGTGACGGGAGAGTTGTTGGTGCGCTCTCTCGGGACAGGGTCGTGCCAGGTAGGGTGGCCATGACTATTTTCACAGGGCACCGGACACACCGTTGGTAACCCGTGCTTGTGGTATGTGATGAATATGGGAGCGAGGCTCCACAACTTTATGATGTGAAATGTTGGGCAACGGGTTTACTACCAATCGAGTGGACTCCATGTTAGTGTCGTCTAGGGAAAGGTAGTGATCGGGTGCTTACCCCGGGTACTTGAGGTACCGCGGGTCGTGGTTGACACGGAAGTTCCCCGGATCTTGTGGGTACAGTGTGCAACCTCTGCAGAGTGTAAAACTATTCGAATAGCCATGTCCACGGTCAAGGACAGTTGGGTAACCGCTCTTGGGCTACATCCACTTGTTTACAAACCGAGTGTGTGTGCTGATAAAATGACTTGGGTCAAGTCAAGGACTTGACATGATTGAGATGGGTTGGTGCCCACTCTATTTATGTTGATACCTGTAACCTGTCCTCATGGTTACTTAAATACTCTTGATGCATGTCTTACAAGTTGTTGAACATGTCAATGCACTCAAAACTAGCTTTCTGCAAAAATTACCTATATCATGCATTGTTGTATCTTGAACCAAAACATGGGTTGCTTGCGAGTACATTCAAAGTACTCATTGGCTTGCCACTGGTTATTTTATTGGCCAGGCATGAAAGAACAGGATGTGATGAAGAACACTTCGGTGACGAACACGCGAGCTAGGACACTTCCCAGTCAGAATGCCTGTAGGGTTAAGGCAGATGGCATGGGTCCAAGATATCGACGAAGATTTCCGCTGCGATGATATACTCAAGACTTGACCATAATGGTCCTACTTGTGTAAAACGGTATGTATGGATGTAAGACTCTTGTTACTCAGCTTGTGTGTGTTCAGTGAGCATTGATCTCTGGGATCACTGTACACATGCATTTGGTGATCACGACTTATGAGTCGGGGTCCCCACACTAGAGCCGTGCACAGGTCCTCGTTTATGGTGAGATCCTCCTTCATCTTGATGTTGCGGACGCCATCGGTGAACACCGAGATGATGGCCTCGTCTGACACCTTGGGGATCTTGAGGCAAACGTCGTTGAAGCGCTGGATGTACTTCTGCAGCGTCTCCCCTGGCTGCAGCTTGATGCAGCGTACGTCACCCGCAGCTGGTGGACAGTCGCGGGTGCCCTGGAAGTTGGCGATGAAACACTCCCGCATCTTGTCCCGGGAGGAGATCGACCCCACAGGAGATTGAGGAGCCACGAGTGTGCGTCGTCCTTAAGGGCCATGGGGAACTAGTTTGCCATAACCTTCTCATCGCTGCTAGCCACCTCGATGCTCATCTCGTAGAGCTGCAGGAACTCAGTGGGGTCTGGGATGCCATCGTAGCATGGAGGAAGATCTGGCGTGAACTTCCTGAGCCAAACAACACAACTCAGCTCCGGGGTGAATGCATGGCATCCTGCCGAGGTCACGGGAGCCTACCGTGGAGATGGAGCCTGGGCCTGGTGCTGGTGCGCCACCGCCAGAGGCGACGCACGGTCTTGATGTGGAGGGGCTGGGAGCGCACATGCGTGTCCTTGAGGCTGCTGCACCTCTTGGCAGCATTCCTCATCGTGGGCCGACCCCTCGCGCGGAGGGCCGGCCGAGGAGCCTCACACGTTGGCACGGGAACGACGTCCTGCCGGGGAGCGGAGGAGGCGCTCTGTGGGCCACGTCTACCGCAGCACACTGCGGGGGAGGCAACGAACGAGACGGTACAGGGGCCTCCCCAGTGGCGTTGATGAGCTCAGCGATGCGGTCTAGCCAGTCCTCATAGTAGTCGTCGACCAGGCGATAGCGCACGAGGTCACATGCTGTGAGCCGTGCAGCCTATGCGCTCGCTAGGCCGCGACGAGCATGGGAGGACGAAGCAGCTGCTGGAACCGGCGATGGGATGGCGGTGCGGCCGTCACGCCACACGGAAAGATGGAGCGACGAAGCTTGCCGCTCATGGGCCACAGGGCTGGTGGCTATGTTGACCGCAGGAGATGGGGAACGACGGGGAGCATTGCTTCCTCCAGGCGCCATATGGGCGACGCGGGCAGCAAGGGCGGCCCGGCGCTCAGCATGAGCTCGACGGGCGTCAGCCATGGGAGCGGCAGAATGGTGGCGAGTCGACCGGCGGAAGAGAGACCCCGACACACCCCTACCTGGCGCGCCAAATGTTGGATTCAGGGTTCCGCAGACCCAAGAAAGGTTCGAACTCTAGTGTGCATGCGAAGAACTCAATCTCCCCAGTCTGCCTCGTGCCGATCTGACAACCTAGCTAGATGAACTGGAAGGAAATGGGACATAGCGGTTTACCCAGGTTCGGGCCACCTTGCGGTTCAAAACCCTACTCCTGCTTTGTGGTGGATTTGCCTCGAGGTGGGCTGAGGATGAACTAGTACGAAGGAGAACAACCTTAGGAGGTGTGTTCTTGTGAGCTGGTGAGGGTGAGGATGGTCTGAATGATCCGTCCTCTTCTACGGTGGTGGCTAAGCTATATTTATAGTGGCCTTGGTCCTCTTCCTCCAAAACTTAGGTGGGAAGGGATACAACAACGGCCAAATTCAAAGGGAGACAACTAGTACATCTTATCCTGACAAAAGGTAGTCTTCGCCTAGGAAGCTTCTGGTTGTGACGCCGTGGTGGGCTCGGCAATGACATCCGTCCTGCCGTTCTGGCGGTCTTGGTTTTGTTGCACGGAAATGGAAACCTCTGGCTGATTCCTTGGGACTCCGCGCCTGCGCTTGCTTCTTTAGCACCAAAGAGGAAACTGTTGCACTACGCGTGCTGGCACCTGCCTGGCCTTGGTTGTCATGGCTCGCGTCATCCAAACCTCACAAGGTGGGGGCTTGCATAGGAATCTCCGCTCCTCGGGAGCCAGCCTGAGGAGGCAGCTCCTCCAAAGGTCTTGGTGTTGTACACCTGGTGAGGCTTGGCCCCTCGCGACGGTCTTGTGTTGCTGATGCTGAAGATTGGCCATATCAGGCCGCTGATGGAGCCACGCGGTGGGAGGTAGGCACGCAAGTCTGGGTACACCAGTTCCCAGAATGCTGACACTTTAAGATGCCCATCCATTCTACCTATAACCAACTATTCACAGGGTCTGTATCAGCTATGTCTAAGGCCAGTGACATCCAGAGCAGGTCAGAGGAGCAAGCAAATCTCAGTCAGGGCACTAGTCCCTCTAGCAGTTGTGATGAAGGTAATAGAAGCACTCCCAGCAACTTGCCTAAGGCTGCAACTATGCAAATCAAGAAGAAAACTTCAGAGTCAGAAGATGAAGACTTAGTTGCAGAGGAGGTGACCTCCAAAAATAAAGTTTTGAAGAAAGAGTATGGTGTTGTTGCCACCACCAAGCCAGGTCTGAAGCCAAAGCAACCCGCCAGGAGAAAGCCAATGTCCAAAGTCAAAGCCTCAACCCGGGAAACTATGCAGTTTACTTTGGAACAATTTGATGATGATAAGGTGAAAGTGCAACTAATCCCTTGGTGGTTTTGGTAATTCTTAACAACATATAGTTCATTGAACTAATGCTCTTTCAAGATGATCATTTCAAAAAGTTCAATGATTGGCATGGCATGGACTAGAGATGTGGACCCCTCAAAATGCTAAGGACACATATTGGCAACAAGCTCAAGACTCTACATTTTTCATTTAAGTGATCCAAGATCACATTGAGTCAATAGGAAAGCCAATACTATTAAAAAGGGATGAGGTGTTACTTAACGGCTTACTTGCTCAAAATGCTTAGTGATATGCTTCAAAACCCTCAACCACTTTCTCATTTCCACATATGTCCCAAACCTAAAAGTCAAATTTGGCCCCACCGATTTGATCTATCCGGCGCCAGCGAGTTTCATTTGACATAGTCACTACCACAAACCCTCGTCACTTCGGTTTCACAGATAGGGATCTCGGTCTTAGCGAGATCAGATTGCAAACTCATTGTTTCCTCTTTGTAACATTACAGTCCCACCGAAATGAGAAAATCGGTCCCACCGAGTCTACAATGCAAATTCACTGTTTCCTCTTCATAAACTTTGGTCCCACCGAAGTGAGTGAATTGGTGTCACCGAGTTTGCTTGAGCAACTCTCTATGTGCCTTTTACTGAAATCGGTCCTACCGAGGTTATGTGATCGGTCACACCGAGATTACGTTATGCCCTAACCCTAGCATATCGGTCTCATCGAGATGACTGTGACGGTCCCACCAAAAAGCCTAACGTTCATATTTTGACCTGAATCGGTCTGACCAAGTTTTACCATTCGGTCTCATCGAGTTTGGGAATCTGTGTGTAATGGTTAGATTTTTTGTGGAGGTTATATATACCCCTCCACCCAATCTTCATTCATGGAGTGAGCCATCAGAACGTGCCTACACTTCCAACATTCATTTTCAGAGAGAGAACCACCTACTCATGCGTTGGGACCAAGATATACCAATCCAACCACAAGAATCTTGATCTCTTGCCTTCCCCAAGTTGCTTTCCACTCAAATCATCTTTCCACCATAGCCAAATCTATGAGAGAGAGTTCAGTGTTGGGGAGAGTATCATTTGAAGCACAAGAGCAAGGAGTTCATCATCAACACACCATCTATTACCTTTTGGAGAGTGGTGTCTCGTAGATTGGTTAGGTGTCACTTGGGAGCCTCTGTCAAGATTGTGGAGTTGAACTAAGGAGTTTGTGAGGGCAAGGAGATCGCCTACTTCATGAAGACCTACCCTAGTGAGGCAAGTCCTTCATGGGCAATGGCCATGGTGGGATAGGCAAGGTTGCTTCTTCGTCAACCCTTCGTGGCTGGAGCCCTCTGTGGACTCGCGGAACTGTTACCCTTTGTGGGTTGAAGTCTCCATCAACATGGATGTATGATAGCACCACCTATCGGAACCACGCCAAAAATCTCTGTGTCAAAATTGTGTTTCCTCCGTCCAAACTCCTCCCATTTACTCTGTTGCAAGTTACATGCTTTACTTTCCGTTGCTCATATATTCTTTGCATTATTGCTTGAATTGTGTTGAGATTGCTTGACTTGTGCTAGTAGCTAAAAATCTGTCAAGAACTAAAATTGGGAAAAGGTTAAGTTATTATTTGGTCAAGTAGTCTACCCCCCCCCCTCTAGACATACTTTCGATCCTACAAGTGGTAGCAGAGCTTTGATCTCCATTTGCCTTGATTTCCATCGCTTTGGTGATCATAGCGTTGGTTTCGCAACCTAGGAGAGTATGGCGTCTAGCGAGGGAAATTACCACCGTAGGGGTCCTTAGTTTGATGGTTCTAATTTTGCTAGTTGGGAATATAAAATGAAAATGCATATTCTTGGACATAACCCCGCCATTTGGGTTATTGTGTGTATTGGTTTGCAAGGTGAATTCTTTGATGTGAGAGAACCAAATCGTGAAGCTACCGCAGAAGAATTGAAGATGTTGCAATACAATGCTCAAGCTTGGGATATCCTCTTCAACGGATTGTTCCCCTAAGAATTAAAAAAATCAGCCGTCTTGAGAATGCAAAGGAAATTTGGGATACTTTGATTGATATGCATGAAGGTACCGACTCCATCAAGGAATCCAAGTTAGATGTGCTTCAAAGTCAACTTGACAAGTTCAAAATGAAGGATGATGAAGGTGTCGCTGAATTATTCTCTAGGCTTGCTCTCATCCCAAATGAGATTGCCGGCTTAGGAAGTGAAGAGATGACTGACAAATTCATCATCAAAAAGATCTTGAGAGCCTTGGATGGAAAATATGATACCGTGTGCACTTTTATCAAAATGATGCCAAACTACAAAGATCTCAAGCCAACCGAAGTCATTGGAAGAATTGTTGCTCATGAGATGTCACTCAAGGATAAAGAAGAGCTTCACAACAAGTCTGGTGGTGATTATAAAGCCTCATGTGATGCTCCTACATCATCAAATGAGAAACAAGCCTTCAATGATGAATTGAGCTTAATGGTGAAAAACTTCAACAAATTCTACAAGAGTAGAAGCAAGGAAAGAAGTTCCAAGTCAAGGTCCTACAATGACAAAAGATCTTCTAGTCGTGAGCGAAATTGCTAAAATTGTGGAAGACCCGGACACTACTCCAATGTGTGTATGGCTCCCTACAAAAGAAGAGAAGACTCACCTAAAAGGAGAAGAAAAAGGAAGAATCACCTCCAAGAGAGAGAAGGAGTAGAGATGATCGCTATGAACGAAGAACCTCTTGAAGATGCAAGGATTCGGAAAGGAAGGACAAGTCATCAAGGAGCTACGCAAAATGAAGACATCAAGCTCATGTTGGTGAATGAGTATCTGGCTCCGACTCCAACCACCTCTGTGAGAGAAGTTATCACTCCGACTCTGAATATAATCAAGATGAAGGTGTTGCCGGTCTAGCACTTGTGTCAACCAACTCCTATGACATATTTGATTCACCAAATGAAGGGATCGGGAGATGCTTGATGGCTAAAGGCCCCAAGGTAACACATCCCGAGTATGTTGATTTCAATAGTGATGAAGATGACTTGCTAGGTGATGATGATTTACTTGTTGACAACTCTAGTGATGAATACTATGATGAAAATGCTATTAATCATGCTAGGCAAGGTGAAACGATTGACAATCATAAGAAGGAGTTTGAGAATTAAACTAAAGAACTAAACACTCTTAATTTAGCTCATCAAACTACTTTAGAAGATCATTGAGAACTTTTAAAAATTCATGAGAAGCTACGCTTCGAGAAGCTCAATCTTGAGCAAGAACATGCATTCTTAAAGGACATCAATGATGATCTTCGGAAGAAAAGTTCTTCTTACATTGCCAAAGGTTTGCTCTTGTCTACTTACATGCCACAAGTAAAATCTAGCAACAAGAATAAGAAAGATTCTTCTTCTAGTAGTAGCAATAATCATGCTAAAATCAATAATGTTGCTTCTAGTAGTTCTCTTGATTCCACTAATGATTCTCTTAGCCAAGTTACACTTGAGCAAGAAAATAGCTTATTGAAGGGAAATATAGAGAAAGGTGTTTACAAGGTGTTGGTTTTGAATGAAAGTTCAATGCCAATGGAGTTGAGTGGGAAGAAGATCAATACCCCAAGACGAAGTGTGTTCCTCAACAAGAGAAGTATGATCCTACTTCCCTCAAGGGAACACAAGCTTAAGATGATATTCCACAAGAAGACCACAAGCTAAAAGGCAAGGACAAGCTTCAGGAGGAGATTGATGCATTTGAAGATGCTCGAAAGGCCTTGGTCAAGTGGGTTCCCAAGACTACATCAAGTTCTACTTCATCAAGTACATCTACAACTCCAAGGATTCCCATCAACATGATGTGGATCCCAAAGAAGAAGAACTAAAGAGTTCTTGAGGGTGACTCCGCCAACATACTTCACTCATATTCATCTTGGCAAGTACAAGTACAAAAAACTTCCATATCTTGCACTAGTTCAAGGAGTCACAAACCCTCTTGTTGGTAAGACAAGGGACTTAACCTAATGCTTTCATGGACATCATCATGTGTGTGCTTCACTCTATGTCTATGGATATCCCTGTTTGTTCCTTATGGGACTAACCCATGTAGGTATTGAAAGTGCAACTCACTCCAATGGATTGCTTCAGATGATCTACATCAACAATGAGCATCCACATCTTCAACATCTACATGAAGTCATCATCGACAAAACCCAAGGTTAGTTCATCCCTCTTAGGGGGGATACCACATCTAGGGGAAGTTTTACTCTAAGAATTGAGCTACAACAACTCTAATGGTGTGAACACAACAATGCTTTATGTAAAAGTGGTAACCCCACTTTGTGCTTAAACGATGAGTATGACATATGATCAAATGTTCTCATTGGACTCCTAAGTCAATATACTCATATATAGATGACCTAGTCATCGCCAATTGCTTGATATATGCTAGAGTGATTGTGCATGCTTTGCCACATATTTCATTTGCCATTTTATTGTGTGAGCATGCTGGTTGCATACTTGTCTCATTCGAGGACATCCATTTGTTGCTTTGATTGTTTGGATTTTCTTCTTTTGCCAAATGGATGGACAAGAATGCCTAAGAACTTCCTCTAGCTATCTATGGTTTTCTCATCTCAAATCTTTTCATGCTACATCACAAAGTTTGATCTAAGTCAAATTCAAACCCTTTGGGTGAGGAGCACTCGGAGTCCCGATTAGTCATAGACTTAAAAATTCCGAAACCTCTCTGTGTGTTTTGGTCTGACCGATTCCTCCATTTCAGTCACACCGAGTTCACTGGGTTGATCAAGTTTTCAGTCTTGGTGCAACCGATTACAAATTTTTGGTCTCACCGAGTTGTAGTAACTGCTTGCGATTCTGCATCTCGGTGCCATCGACTTGTTCCACTAGGTTCCACCGGCAGTGCCAGGATATATATACCAACGGGTCAAATTTTGGAAATTCCTCCAAAACCTCTTCGCCCGCGCGTGTCCTGCTCTACCTGCTCGGGTCTTCGGATCGTCTTCTCGTCGCCAGTGAAAAACCCGCCGCTGGTCTCCGCCGCCATCAACGGAAATCCTCCCATCCGTTGCCGCTGTAGCGAGCTCTTCACCAAGCTAGGGTATAAGCTCAACACTTTGTGCTTTCTTTTGACTCCGATTCCTAGCACAAAGGCAATGCCATGTATCTTTCCAAGTATGAAATTGATCTGTCCACAGAAATCATCCTTTATATTAGATTAGATTTGAAAATTTAGGATTAGGTTTCCGTCGGACTTATCTCGGACCGACCGAATTGTTGAAATCGGTCTCACCGATTTGGCTTAAGCTAGTGAACATGTGATTTTCGGTCTGGCCGAAAGTTGCAAATCGGTGTGACCGATATCAGGACTTTGTGAAACCCTAGCAAACTAGGAGTCACTGAACTGTGTCTCGGTCTGACTGATTCCACTAGTTTAGACTTGTGGGGACCCCGACTCAAAAGTCGAGATCACCGAATGCACGAGTACAGTGATCCCAGAGATCAATGCTCACTGAACACACAGAAGCTGAATAACAAGAGTCTTACATCCATAACATATTGTTTTACACAATTAGGACCATTATGGTCAAGTCTTGAGTGTATCATCGCAGCGGAAATCTTCGTTGATAACTTGGACCCATGCCATCTGCCTTAACCCTACAGGCATTCTGACTGGGAAGCATCCTAGCTCGCATCACTACACCACAACACTGATGTAGGGACAAAAAAACTACCGGAAAAAACACTATATATGGCAGACAAACTGCTGGGACAGGTTTTCTCCCGGCAGATAGAACCGCCACGAGAACGGCTGCTGGGGATTACTTCTCCCGGCAGATAAATTTTTCCCAGCAGTTGCATTGCCGGTGCCCATCTATTTGCCGGCAGTACACTTTCTCCCGGTAGTTTGGTCAAGGCACGTGTAACTTCAATTACCGGCAGTCTTGCTGCCTGCAGAAGCTCATTTTCCTGGCAGTTCTTATGCCAGCAAATAGATTTCACTTCCTATTTTTTTAGGCATCCCTTATGTAATATCCATTCATTCTGTTCAAACCATCAGTACATATCACATGATTTATACATACATTTCACTCAAAGTAACATGTCTCATTCATACACTTCAATCAGAGTATTATGTAGCCCTCACCCAGAACCTTAAAGTTGATTCGATAAATTAACATAATGACCATATGTATAAGTTGGTCGCGCCACAAAAGATACAGTACATCAGGTTTCTAAATGTGTGCCACAAAAGGTGTACATGTGTTTCTAGGGTGCCACACAAGCAAAATGAGCATATACTGGCTTAACAACCAGCAAAATAAGCAAAGCAAGTGTCATAATCACTCTACGAACATAATTATAGGTCTACTAAATATTCACTAGCTTGAAGATCTTCCAAATCTCGCAACTCTTCAGCAGATTGAAGATCTTCCAAAGCTCCATCAACTCTGTAGGGAAATCTACAACAAATAGAAAACTCAAAATGGAGCTCTCGTTTCAGATTTCAAATTAGCACATTAAAGATTTTGACATGCTTCAGTTTTTAACTCGTCGGCATAAATAAAACTCTTCTAAATGTGAAGCATCTCATCATCACAGCAAGCAAGGTTACATCATTAGATCAAGCAAGATTTTTTTGATGTACACATACACAAATCTTCATGTGCAAATAAACAAAACAAAAACCTGTACAATGAACTTGCAAAAGTTGCTTAGTCTAAAAAATACAACTTACTAGTGAAAGCTATGACTAATCCTGAGTTAAACATGTGTCTCTGGAGTTAATATAGTACTCTGAGTTCGAATCTTTTTTTGCATCGAGTTAAACTCGACAAATAGGACAAACTCTATACAGTAATATATTGAACAAATAGTTAAAACTGTGTACAAATAGGCAAAACTCTATACTATAAACAGTACAGTAGTATACAAGTAGGCAAAGCTCTGTACTATACATTATACAGTAGTACAAATAGGCAAACCTCTGTACAAATAGGCAGGGGCAGGCCATTGGTTATTGGTTTCTCTGTATCATAGGAAAAAAGAAACTAATGAAATAACCATTGGTTATAGATTTCTCTGTCTATCTAATGCTTCTTAGCTTGGTTTTAATAGAGTTCATTGAAGAGAATACCTGAGGTAGTCCTGGATTAGGGGGTGTCCGGACACCCGGATTATCATCGTCCGCCGGACTCCAAGACTACGAAGATACAAGATTGAAGACTCCGTCCCGTGTCCGGATGGGACTTTCCTTGGCGTGGAAGGCAAGCTTGGCAATACGGATATGTAGATCTCCTACCATTGTAACCGACTCTGTGTAACCCTAGCCCTCTCCGGTGTCTATATAAACCGGAGGGCTTTAGTCCGTAGGACATAACCTCAATTACAACAATCATACCATAGGTTAGCTTCTAGGGTTTAGCCTCCTTGGTCTCGTGGTAGATCCACTCTTGTAATACACATCATCAATATTAATCAAGAAGGACATAGGGTTTTACCTCCATCAAGAGGGCCTAAACCTGGGTAAAACATCGTGTCCCCTGTCTCCTGTTACCATCCACCTAGACGCACAGTTCGGGACCCCCTACCCGAGATCCGCCGGTTTTGACACCGACATTGGTGCTTTCATTGAGAGTTCCTCTGTGTCGTCACTGATAGGCTCGATGGCTTCTTCAATCAACAACACCGTCCAGGGTGAGACTTTTCTCCCCAGACAGATCTTCGTATTCGGCGGCTTCGCGCTGCGGGCCAACTCGCTTGAGGACGCGTTTAGAGAAAATTTTCAAGGGACTTATGTCCGCCCTCCGGATGCAGATGATCTAAGTCATATAACTCAACAGCCCGGAGAGTCAGCGCGCAAATTCTGGAACATGTTCCTTACTAAAAAGAACCAAATAGTCGACTATCCGGACGCCGAAGCCTTAGCAGCTTTTAAACACAACGTCCGAGACGAATGGCTTGCCAGACACCTCGGCCAAGAGAAGCCGAGGACAATGTCCGCGCTAACAAGCCTCATGACCCGCTTTTGCACGGGGGAGGATAGCTGGCTAGCAAGATGCAGCACCAGCGACCTGAGTACATCCGAGAGTAGAGATGGAAACGGAAAATCACGGCGCAGAAAGGATCAGCATCGGAATAAAGAAAAAATCCCAAAGAATACGGCGGTCAACGCCGGATTCAAAAGCTCGCGGCCAAACAACAAAACACTAGCTCTTAAGGATAACAGTGATGAGCTATCCAACTTAAACAAGAATTTGGGTCGGATATGTCAAATCCACAGTACCCCCGGAAGGCCTGCAAACCACATCCACCGAGATTGTTGGGTTTTCAAACAGTCCGGCCGACTAAATGCCGAACACAAGGGGCTCGTCGCATCAAGCGAGGATGATGATAAACCCCACAAGCAGAGCACAGGAAAACAAAAGACTTTCCCACAAGAAGTCAAAGCAGTAAACTCACTTCATGTGATAATACGGAAAAACAATGCGGCACCCGCTAAGACGGGTCTCGCATGGTCCACCCCAGCGGAACCTCGAGATTGGACGTCAAAACCAATCACTTTCGACCACCTGGATTACTCCAGAAGTATTCAGAATGCAGGATGGATTGCTCTGATATTGGATCCTATAATTGACGGACTACAATTTACACAAGTCCTGATGGACGGAGGCCGCGATTTAAACCTGCTATATCCAAACACAATCCGCAAGTTGGGGATAGACCTTACTAAAATTTGACATAGCCGCACCTACTTTAAAGGAGTAACGCCAGGCCCTTACGCCAAGTGCACGGGCTCCTTATTACTAGAAGTTGTGTTCGGGTCACCGAACAACTTCCGAGGCGAAAAAGTAATCTTTCATGTCGCCCCATTCAAAAGTGTCTATCAAGCACTATTGGGACTTGAAGCTTTTGTCCGCTTCAACGCCATACCACATTACGCGTCTCTTACACTTAAAATGCCTGGTCCACGTGGCATCATTTCATTGCGAGGGTCATGTAAAGACCCCGGACACGGCTAGACGAGTCCGGCACAAATAAGCTAGGGGCTCCCTAGCCGCACGCCCCTTCACAAGGGGCTAAGCGTATAAGCAACAACGAGCTAATATAGACTCCGCTTTACTTATTAATATTTTTCATATACCTTTTTTCGCACGATTTCCTTTCAAACTAAGTTCCTCTCTTTTTACAGATGAACAACGTGCACACCCGTCCAGGATAACGGCACAACGGAGACACAGGCGCAGACGTGCAGTAGGGACCCGTGGCAAGGATTCTTTTCAGATTAAGACCCTGCGTAAACCTTTTTTATTGTCTCTTGTTGCTATAATACCCTGGCTTCTCATTATAACCAGAGTGGAGCCTGACGTTTTGGCATCGGCCACGTCAGAAGACTTTGCCCGTACCTGGACACTAGGGGCTTAGGGCATTGTTCTGCCCGTTATCATAAAGACCGAACACCTTAGGGACTGTTCGGCGTCTCGAGTTAGGCCTTATATGCATCAGCTCCGAATCATGTCTTTGGTCAAATGTTGGGTTTGCCCGGCTCCTGTGTTTTCCTACCTTACGTTCCGTATCATCGGCTAACGCGGCAGCAGGAGAACTACTGCGATTGTGCCCCAGTTCGGCTGGGCGAGCACCTTAGTAGAGAAAGCCGAAAACTGACTGTCATGATACAGCGAGAGACTGGTCAACCACTCGATTGACCACCGGAATGTTTAGAATTCCTCCGCTTTGACGAAGGACCGTTTCCCGGTCAGGCACATACACGCCCGAAATTCGGAGAGCGCGGTGCCCCCAGGGGCTATATCGTAGCCCCACCCTCGAACTCCAATGGCTAAGTGAAAGTGATAAAGCGTTATTGTCCGGTTGCCTCGTTTGCTACACTACCACCTCCTTAACAGGACCGAGACGTCGGATTAAGTGTGAAAATGCGCTATTTTTGCAAACACCCCTGCACCTTTTGCGTGGGGGCTGAAGTCGAAGACTGCCATCTTTCAGGTTATACACACGTATACATAAATGGCTGCATAGGAGATACTTCAATTCGTGGAACGCACAAGTATAAAAAGCGATTACAGCATAACCATTGTTTTACAAAATAAAAACATTCATTTGAACGTTACATTTTTCAAGCACTGTGACTCTATTACACGAGCACCACGCATAACTTCCCCAAAATAGTGCTCAGCGGGTAATCGGCTTTCGTCCGAACCCTAGGTTGCTACAGCGGCGGCATCCATCTCTGTCCAATGTATCTTCACACGGGCAAGGGCCATCCGCGCGCCCTTTATGCAGGTCGACCGGTTCATCTCCTTGATATGCGGCACCGCCCTAAGAAATTGCTGCAATAAGCCAAAATAGCTCGTCGCCTTGGGCCTCTCTAGCTAGACATGAGCCACGATATCCGTCATGGCAAGTCCGGACAGCCTGTTCAGCTCATCCCATTCGGCCAACCGATCAGTCAGCGGAAGTGAACGGTCCGGACTATGGAATTGAGACCAAAATAGCTCTTCCGTCTTGTGATCCTTCTGGCTTTAGAAGTGCACAACGGCATCTGCCGCACTCGCCGCTAAGTCCATATATGGATCCTCCGGACCCCACGGCTGGCCAAGCTGGACATACTTTGGATCCGTAAACCTGCGGCATAGCAGAAAAGGCTTGCCAGCCACAATGTCTCCGGCCTGACGCAGCTCCTCCTTCATAGCCCGCATTGCAGAACGGGCATCCTTGGCTTCGGCGGTGGCCTTCACCAGGTCTTCTCGCTCCGATAGGCGCCCCTTTTCAAGAGCCTCATTGCGGTCGGTAGCATCCTTCAATCTAACGGCCAATTCGGCCACCTCTTCCCTGCTTCGGCAGTGTGCAGCCCTTTCGGCTTCTAACTCCTCGGCCGCCCTCGAGGCAGCTGCATTGCTTCTTCTGGCCTGCTCCTTGGCTTGAGAAAGTTCTGCCCGAAGGCTCTCCACAGCAGCAGCACCATCTGCGTCAAGCATAAATATTGTAAGAGGTGAGCTTTAGCTCCCTTAATAGGTGACTGCGGAGAATCAATTTACCTTGCGACTCGTCAAGTCGCTTGTTGACTAGCGCGATGTCCGCATCCGCTACATCGAGTTGTTGCATTAATTCGGCAACTCCATCAGTCCGGCTAGCCCCCGAACTATCCGCCACCTGCATAGGAAAGGCGACACTCAATACCTGCGATTTTGATCGTCGGCACGCTGTCGCTCTCGACAACCTACCGAGTCTCAGGGGCTACTATCTACCCAGGGCGCACTTTCATGTGCAAAACAATCAAAAAGGCGCGTCGTTTTTACGTACCTCAAACCCCGCCAGCAAACTCCTAACGGCATTGTGCAATCCGCTTTCGGCGGACAAAATCCTTCCGATCACCATGCTCATCAACGCACGGTGATCTTCTGAGACGGACGCCCTCTCAAGCAGAACCTTCAGCTCCCCCGGCCGAACACTAGTCGGCGCCGAACTCTTCGGCTCTGCCGGGCTCGGGGATACCCTCCGTGACGGCACTTCAGGCTCGTCCTCCCTATCCGACGGCGCAGCAGACGGAGGCGTCTCGCTCGCCATCATCTCCGGACGAAGATCCCCCGAAGACGAGCTCATTTGAGAAGGTGGCAGATCCGAACTACAAGGTAAACATTTCGGTTATCCTCAGAAGCACAAATAGGGATGTTTTTCATTAATGAATTCCCCTTTTCCTACTCACGGCTCGCTAGAGGGATGATTCTTTAGAGAAGACTGTGCAGAGAAGACCTCCAAGCGAGGGAGATCGATCCCCCCTTCTTCAAGCGCCACCTTGGGCGGGGCGGTAGCTCCTCTGTTTTCCCCCTCGCCTTCTTCTGAAGGCGCAACCTCCAACATTCTGACCAGCACGGGCTCCGCCGCGGTCTATGGGAGGGGGGCCGGACACCGTATCAACTTTGGTTGCGCTATCCACTCCTGCTAAAGGATAACGGGTTAAAAGGCGAATTGAAGAAGAGCAAACGAATGGTACGTCCGAACTCTGAGCTACTTACTTGGGTATCCGGGCGATTGCAGCTTAGGCCGGCATCCTCGGTCAATTTCGGACACGCCACTTGTGGTCCGAAGAACAACTTGTACATCTCCACGGGTGTCGTACCCATGAAGTGTTGGAGAATCCTTGGTCCCTCCGGGTTGAACTCCCATAGCCGGAGAGGGCGGTGTTTGCAGGGCAGGAGACGCCTAATTAGCATAACCTGCATCACCACGACCAGATCGATCTCCCTCGCTTGGAGGTCTCGAATCCGGCCCTGCAATAGGGGCACGTCTTTTGACGGCCCCCAATTGAGCCCTTGGTTGACCCACGACATCAACCGTCGTGGAGGTCTCGAGCGGAACGGAGGCGGCGGCTTCTGCCTACTGCCCCTCGGAGCGGTGATATAGAACCACTCCTGCTGCCATAAGCCGAGCTCCTCTTAGAAGGAGCCCTCAGGCCACCGGGCATCGGCCCTCCTGCTTACGGCCGCCCCACCGCACTCGCTTGACGCCCCTCGACCATCTTCGGCTCCACATTGAAGGTCTTCAGCCACAAGCCAAAGTGGGGGGTGACGCGGAGGAAGGCTTCGCAGACGACGATAAATGCGGAGATGTGGAGGATGGACTCCGGAGCCAGGTCGTGGAATTCCAACCCATAGTAGAACATGAGCCCTCTCACAAACGGATCCATCGGGAAGCCTAAACCCCGACGGAGGTGGGATACAAAGACGACATATTCGCCGGGCTCGGGGGTGGGGATGGCCTGCCCTTCGGCGGGCAGCCTGTGCGAAATCTTGCAGGACAGGTACTTGGCCTCTCGCAGCTTTAGCACGTCCTCCTCCATAACGGAGGAGGGCATCCACCAGCCCTGAAGGTCGGAGCCGGACATGGTTGAAGGTCCGAAGCGCTCGAATCTGGGGCTCTGGGTGTTCGAACTTGGAGCAAGCAGAAGATTCGGTGGAAGATTGAAGAAAAGAACGAGCCTTGGTCCTGTTATAAAGAAGGGGAATACCAAGAGCCGTCTCCGTGACCGTTCGGGATCCGCCTTTGATAGAGGAGGCGTGGCGACGGGCGTGGTTGGGTTACCCACGTCCGTATTGATGAGAATCCCGGAATAAGGGGAACACGATCTCTCCTTCGAGAAGACGTGCCAAGGAAACCGCTTCGCTAAACGCGCTGAGGTGGTATAATAAAAAACGATTCAAGTAAAGGCTTGGTAGTGGTGTGACGTCATGCCGCAAAATATGTCAGCAGATCGAACTTGTGTATATATTATTCTCTCTACGGTGGAACGTGGAATTTATTTTGCAGAGCCGAACACTATCCGGGTGTTCACAATCTTCTCTGGATTATTCAAAGGAGGAACCCGCCTTGCAATGCCGAACATTATGCGTGCATGACTCATCGTCATTGAAGCCAGGTTCAGGGGCTACTTAGGGAGTCCTAGACTAGGGGGTGTCCGGACAGCCGGACTATCATCGTCCGCCGGACTCCAAGACTATGAAGATACAAGATTGTAGACTCCGTCCAGTGTCCGGATGGGACTTTCCTTGGCGTGGAAGGCAAGCTTGGCGATACGGATATGTAGATCTCCTACCATTGTAACCGACTCTGTGTAACCCTAGCCTCCTCCGGTGTCTATATAAACCGGAGGGCTTTAGTCCGTAGGACACAACATACATTACAACAATCATACCATAGGCTAGCTTTAGGGTTTAGCCTCCTTGATCTCGTGGTAGATCCACTCTTGTACTACCCATATCATCAATATTAATCAAGCAGGACGTAGGGTTTTACCTCCATCGAGAGGGCCCGAACCTGGGTAAAACATCGTGTCCCTTGTCTCCTGTCACCATCCGCCTAGACACACAGTTCGAGACCCCCTACCCGAGATCCGCCGGTTTTGACACCGACATTGGTGCTTTCATTGAGAGTTCCTCTGTGTCGTCACTGATAAGAAGGATGCCTCCACCCGTCTTCAAAGACAGTATTTTCGCCAAAGAGGCCTTGGCCGCCGGCCAAACTATCCGGCTAGGCGGTTTTCTTATAACCGCCTGTCCGGCCACTACTTCGACAATGACTTCCCAAGTCGTCAAAAGCAATCTCCGCGTCAGCTCGGAATTCACCGAGCGGCTGGATCCAATAGAGCTTTCGTCTGTCAACGAGCTCTTGGATCGCATCGCCGCCCTGGGAGTCGCTACAGACTACAATCAGATTGGGCTTAAAACCGATCTGAGAGAGATTAACTCTCCCCAGGCCACCCACCACGTCGCAGTGGTAGAGGAGCAATGCGGCGACTCTTCGCCTATATTGAAAACTAGTCACGTCCGGATTCCCGAACCCTCCATGCCGGATTTCCGCGGAGGGACGGACTTCGATCGAGCATTGAACTTAAAATCATGCATCGTTCCAGACTCGCTGGATTGTGTCCAGCAATCCAAGCTTCCGAATTCGGAAACTCCTCGGCCTTTAAGCCCCAAGATGGGCAGGGATCCGGATTTTAGTCCACCCACCCGCCCAGACATATGCGATCTATCTCTAATACGGCAAGAGCCCGCTGAAACAGTACATCACTACTGGGCCAGATTCCTCCTGGTTATGGACAGGATAAAGGACTGCCGAGAGGAAAACGCAATCTCAATCTTTTGCAATAATTGCACGGACAAGGGAATATTGAACGCCATCGGCCGTCGTAAAATTATACGCTTCACCGATCTGGCGTCCATAGTACGAAAGTACTGTGCGATGGAGAGTTTCCGGAAAACCGAAAACCAATTTTGGGATAATCCGGCCCCGAATACAACCCCAGTCCGCAACAAAAGGGTGCATCACACTCAGGCCCCAGATGCAAAAACCAAAAAGCAAAAACCCCATAAAGGGCACGGAACCGTACTGGAGGGATGGCTCAATGGACCCTGTAAGCTTCATAGTACAGAGGGAGCCGTCCCAACACATAGCCTTCGAGCGTGTTGGATATTACGGCAGGTGGCCAAAAGTGGCGAGGAGCTTCTAGCCCCGGAAAACCACTCCAACAATACCGGTACGGTATCAATAGTCTTCGAGACCTTCGCATCAAACAATATGCGAAAATGAACAATCCGCGGCCTCGCCGAAGTCTACCAAGTAGCAACAGCAAATCCATGGAGCGACACAGCTATCACCTTCAACGCCAGCGACGAACCTAAATTCCGAACAGCCCGAGCACCAGCCGCACTGGTGCTTAGCCCCATAGTGGACGGCTTTCGACTTACAAAGGTCCTCATGGATGGCGGCAGCGGACTAAACCTCATCTATGAGGAAACTCTTCAAAAAATGGAAATCGATTGGAGCCGTATTGAGCGAAGCAGCACAACCTTCAGAGGAATAATCCCTAGCCGGGAAGCGCGCTGCACCGGAAAAATCACACTCGATGTGGTGTTCGGCTCGCCGGACAATTACAGATCCGAAGAAGTCACGTTCCAAGTGGCCCCGTTCAACAGCGGATATCACGCTATATTAGGACGAGAGGCATTCACAATTTTTCAAGCCGTACCCCATTACGGGTATATGAAGCTCAAAATGCCTGGGCCCGGCGGAATAATCACTCTCGCTAGTGATCCGGACATAGCACTCCGCGCCGAAAACAAGACAGCCGCACTAGCCCTGGAGGCACTATCCGAGGCCCTAGCGGTAGAAGAACTCACCGCGCTGCGCTCTACGGTAAACAGGGACGATGTGATACTTGATAAAAGATCCAAGTCCACCTCCTTCAAACCAGCAGATGAAATAGTGAAATTCCAGGTCCATCCAACGGACCCAACAAAGACGGCCTCCATTGGGGCACAATTAAACCCCGAGGTAGACGCCGCACTGCGCGAATTCCTTCGGGAAAATTGGGACATTTTCGCCTGGCATCCTTCGGACATGCCCGGAATCCCACGCAGATTGGCAGAACACAGCCTAAACATCCTAAAAGGATTCAAGCCGGTCAAACAGGCTCTTCGACGATTTTCCGAACCCAAAAGACAGGCAATGGGAGAAGAGCTAGCCAAACTATTGGAAGCCGGATTCATTAGAGATATCAAACATCCGGATTGGCTAGCAAATCTGGTAATGGTACCAAAGAAGGACAAATCCTGGCGCCTATGCGTCGATTTTAAAGACCTCAATAAGGCTTGCCCAAAGGATCCCTTCCCCCTCCCCCGCATCGACCAAATTATCGATGCTACCGCAGGGCACGATTCATTGTGCTTCCTCGACGCATACTCTGGTTACCATCAAATCAAGATGGCGGAAGCAGACCAAGCCGCAACGGCATTCATCACTCCATACGGACCATTCTGCTTCAACACGATGCCCTTCGGACTTAAAAATGCCGGCGCAACATATCAGCGCATGATTCAAACATGTCTGGCTACCCAGATCGGCAAAACAGTCGAGGCATACGTAGACGACGTAGTCGTCAAAACAAAACACGTCGAAACTCTAGTAGACGATTTGAGGCTCACATTCGACAACCTCAGAGCATATGACATCAAGCTGAATCCGGAAAAATGCGTTTTCGGCGTACCAGCCGGAAAGCTGCTGGGCTTCATTGTATCCGGTAGAGGAATTGAAGCAAACCCGGCTAAAATCCGAGCTCTGTCACAGTTGGATATCCCAAAAGACCTCAAACAGATACAAAAATTAACAGGATGCGTGGCAGCTTTAAGCCGCTTTATCTCCCGTCTAGGAGAAAAGGCATTGCCCCTCTATCGCCTCCTCAGGCGCACCGAACACTTCGAGTGGACGGATGCTGCCACTGCCGGACTCGAAGAAATAAAGGCCATATTGGCAACAAATCCGGTCCTGGCTGCGCCCAATCTGGGCGAACCAATGTTGTTATACATCGCAGCAACGCATCAAGTTGTAAGCGCGGTACTCGTCGTCGAACGAGAGACAGAAGGGCATAAATTCCCTCTTCAAAAACCAGTGTATTATGTATCCACTGTGTTAACTCCCTGCAAGTCCCGTTACCCACACTATCAGAAGATAGCGTATGCGGTGTTCATGGCATCCCGGAAGCTCCGACACTACTTTCAAGAGTGTTCGATAACAGTGGCCTCCGAAGTACCACTGAATGACATCATAAATAACTGCGACGCAACGGGCAGGATTGCAAAATGGGCCATTGAGCTCTTACCATTCGATATAACTTACAAACCTCGGCGAGCTATAAAGTCACAAGTTTTGGCTGACTTCGTCGCCGAATGGACAGAAGCCAAACTCCCTAAAGAGTACGGCGCATACTCCAATTGGACTATGCACTTCGACGGCTCCAAAATGTTGGCCGGACTGGGGGCTGGCATCGTCTTGACGTCCCCAACCGGGGACACAGTCCAATACGTACTTCAAATAATGTACACGGACTCCAACAACGCAGCCGAATACGAGGCCCTCCTACATGGTCTCCGGATGGCAATCTCCATGGGCATTCAACGCCTAGAGGTGCGCGGGGATTCAAACCTTGCAATATCCCAAATAAACGGAGACTTTGACGCCAAGGATCCGAAAATGGCAGCATATCGCAACGCTGTCCTAAAAATGTCGGCTCGGTTTGAAGGACTTGAATTCCATCACGTAGCCCGAGAAAATAACCAAGCAGCCGACGTACTGGCACGCATCGGCGCAAAACGTGACGCTGTCCCTCCAAATATCTTCCTGGAACGGCTCTTCAAGCCATCCGTACTATGGGAAGGGGAATCCGGAAATGACAAACCGGAAACAACCGCGCCAACCGGCGATTCAGCCGATGACATAACACCTTCAGCCCACGACATAATGGCAGTAATTGCCCCGTGGACGGAACCATTCCTAGCCTATCTGCTTAGACAAGAACTTCCCGAAGACCAAAATGAGGCCCGCTGCATAGTCCGGCGATCGAAAGCCTACAAGGTCCATGAGGGAGAACTTTATAAGAAAAGTACAACCGGAGTCCTTCAAAGGTGTATCTCCGAAGAGGAAGGGCGAAACCTCCTGGCTGAAATTCATGCCGGACTAGGCGGACACCACGCAGCAGCCCGGGCCCTTGTAGGAAAGGCATTCCGTACAGGATTTTATTGGCCGACGGCCCGGGCAGATGCCCAGGACTTAGTCCAGAGATGCGTCGGTTGTCAGCTCTTTGCTAATCAGAGCCATATGCCACCCACCGCCCTCAAAACTATACCCATTACCCGGCCGTTCGCGGTCTAGGGGCTTGATATGGTTGGACCCCTTAAAGGGGGAACCCACAAGCAAAGGTACCTATTGGTCATGGTGGATAAATTCACCAAATGGATAGAGGCCAAACCGGTCAAAACGGCAGAGTCCGGACCAGTGATAGACTTTATATCCGGGGTAGTACACCGTTACGGAGTCCCCCACATCATCATCACCGACAACGGCACGAACTTCACGGCCGACGAGGTTAAGTCATGGTGCAAAAATATGGGCATCAAGCTCGATTACGCTTCAGTCTATCACCCTCAAACCAACGGTCAAGTGGAAAGAGCAAATGGTCTAATAATGAGCGGCATTAAACCCAGACTAGTGCGGTCACTTACTAAATCTGACATGCACTGGGTTGAGGAGCTCGACTCCGTACTCTGGGGGCTGCGGACAACGCCTAACCGTACTACCGGATTCACACCATTTTTTATGGTATACGGCGCAGAGGCAGTCCTGCCCTGCGACATTATTCATGACTCACCTCGAGTGCGCATGTACGAAGAAAGAGAGGCCGAGCTGGATCGGCAGGACAGCTTGGATACATTGGAGGAAGAACGCGACGTCGCCAAGGCTCGTTCCGCATTCTATCAGTAGTAGGCCCGAAGATATCAAAGCAGAGAAGTACGGGCCAAGACTTACAACGTTGGCGAACTAGTTCTACGCCTGCCGGAAAAGAAAAAGGACAAGCTCAAGCCCAAATGGGAGGGCCCTTTCATTATCGATCAAGTCCTGACCGGCGGAGCGTACCGTCTACGAAATGCGTCGGATAACCGACTCGAGCCGAACCCATGGAACGCAGCCCGCCTCCGAAGATTCTATGCCTAGCGCCGGACTAAGAGTTCGTCCCCTTCCTCCGTTCAAATTTTTACACTTCAGCTGTCTTTTGTTTCTCTTTCTTCCCCTAACCTTTTTACTAAAAAGCCCTACGGGCCTACTTCCGCATTGTTCGCGTACACTTGATGTGCCATCCGCACTCATTATACCCGGGGGCTTCTTTTCCAGAAGCTCAATTATAAGGGCTTCATGCCCAGCACATGTGTCAAGCTTCCACATGTACCTTTTACTCACCATTATATGCATCGATATGACTTAAGTTTTGGCCAAGCTGGGTTGCCTGGCTCCTGTGCTTACCCCTACGTTCCCGATTGTTCGGCTAGGAGGTAAAGGGAGCACCTCTGCGATTGTTACTGCCGGGTCAGCCGGATGTGTACCTCAGACTGGGTGAAGCCGAAAGCTAGCGTTCTTAAGGGAATATTCGGTCGGTGACTTGAAAGATGATTTTTTACCTACTTATTTATCTGCCCCCAGATGTTTTTCTGCTTTTTTCGCAGTCCGGACATGCACTTTAGGGCATGCCTCCCAGGGAAAGGAACCCTTAACGGAACTATTCTCCCTGGAAGATGTTTCTTACTAACCATGTAATATAACATAACTAGTTGGGCACTTGTCTGATAAAGCACTAATGACCCCTACGCCTGGTCTCCATGCATACCCCGGTTGTTTCTTAACCAAAAAGGTATTCGGACACACTCCGGACTCTAGGGTCCCGAGGTTGAAGCGAAAAGGTCGGCAAAGACAAACGATCTACAATCCGGCTAGAAGGCATTTCACATGTCATTTTAAAAAAATACATTGTCAAATTTACTGATTGTATTCCTCCTCAATCCCGTCTAACAGGCTGTCTAACTTACAGTCCCGTTGGGAAAATTTAGCAGCCAACTCTACCTGGCTGTATACTAAACTCACAGGGATCTCCTTCCCATCGGGCCCCACCGGTCCAACTTCGGCCATGTGGTTGGGATCCGCCTTCTTGTAACGCGTCTTCACCATGGCCCAAGCCTCCCTGGCACCTTGACGGCAAGCCGAAATCTTCCACAAACGGAAGCGCTGCCGCACTCCCTGAAGCTTCTCCGCAAGCTCCCCAAGGCCCTCGGGTAGGGAGAGGGCTGGCCATAAAGCCTGGACGACGCCGCTCATTGCCTGCCGAACTCGTTCGAGCAGTTGCAACAGCTCGGGAAGTTGATCACCCGTTGATATGGGCATCTCCTCCGCAGGGCGACCTGTGAGTATACCTACAAGACATATTATGTCAATTTACTTCTTCGCCGAACTCTTCTTTTTAAAGGAGTCCGCTCAAGCACTTACTATAAATGCCGCGACGAAGCCGCTGATTCTCCTTAACGGAGCCGGACAGCTCGGCTCGAGCGCCTTTCAGCTCTTCTCCGAGCTTGGCGTTGGCATCCTGGAGCTTGTTCCTTTCTTGCTGCACCCTATTCAGCACACTCTCGTCGGCCTTTAGCTGGAGAAGTAATGCTTGCCTGTCCGGATCTTGTCCGGCGGCACCTGCAATGTCATTATTAGACTTGCGCGCACGCCGCACAACGCCTATATTTATTAATAAAAATGTGTTACCAGGAGGGGCCTCTGCGTTTCCTCCTGCGGCAGCAAGCGCGGCCTCAAGTTGGGCCTTGCATTCTTACAGCTCCTGAGACAGCTGGGCATTCTTCTCGGTAAGAGCCTGCGTTTCAAATGATCCTTAAATCAGTTAACATAACTACTTTATGTCTCGGGGGCTACTGGCATATATAACCATTAAAATTCCCTTACCCGTATGTCTTTTACATACTGCTCCGTGGCTCTGGTAAAACTGTCTTGAGCAGCACGGAGGTGCGCGTCCCCTGCGTTAAAGGCGTCCAATGCCTCAGGGGAGAAGCACGCTTCACGAAATACTATCCGGCGGCGCCTGTGGTTCATGGCGCTCTCTATCTCAGACTTGGTGGCGGACAGTCTGTCGGCATCCTCCGTTGGAGGAGCATCCGGCCCGCGCCTTGCGCTTGCCTCCCCCTCCAGACCGGGCGCTGGAGCCTGGCCGATATAGGTCGGACCGGCAACCTCTACGCCCGCAGTCCGGTGGGCGCTTTTTCTCCTATAAAGGATCATGAGCACTCAGACGCTTCCTAGGAACGTTGCCCTGAATATTTAAAATACGAGCTATACCTTTGTGGCGACGTTTCAGTCCGTATCGTGCTCCTTTTCCGCTTGCTGGTCCGGACTGACCTTTGTTGGTCAACCGCCGCGGGCTCGGCTTCCCGCCCTGAAGGTGCTTCCTGTAAAACACCATCATTCGCGAAGGTCAGAAATGGGCAAGGAAGAGATAACGGTGTCTGAACCTCGGTCACAGTCACCTGGGAAGCCGGATATAATCCGGGGTAGTCCGTCGTAATGGCGACCAAGGCATTGTCCATGCTGAGCTGGTAAAACACCCCGTCGATCAGCTCCACCTTGATATCTGGATCCTCTTCGGAGGCCGGATCTTGGGATCTTCCTGGATCCTCGGGTTGTGGAGCCGGACTTATCATGTCCTCCACAATCCGGCGCAGTTCCTGCGCCGAAGACATAATGTAAGAAGCCTAATCTTCGAAAGCATGGGTTGAGCCCTTAAAGGTGTTCGCTTACCCAGCTTCTAGGGTTGTTCATGGAAAACCCATTCAAGGGGTTCGTTCGAAGGAAATCCTCCTTTTCCACCTTGTACAGGCCGGACAGGATCTGCACCAGGTCCTCGGTCGAATCCGGTCCTTTGCGGCCGTGGCGGGTGGCGTCGTCCTCCCCGTTGAAATCCCACATGGGGTGGCCCCTGTATTGCAGAGGCTGTACTCCCCGCATGATGCATATTGCCATGATTCCGATCATGGTCAATCCGGAATGGACCAGTAATCTTATTCGGCCCATCAGGTAATGGACGCTCTTGTCTTCCTCCAAACGGGGGCTCCGCGGGCGCCAGCTGAGGCATTTCTTCAGAGGAGCAGCACTGAACTCCGGGAGGCCAATCCGGACTGGGTCCGGCAGCGGAGCGTCTTCTATATAAAACCACTCCGAAGGCCAGTCTTCGGACGCCTTCTTAGGGGTACCGGATGGGTATCCGGTCCCGGCAATGGACCATATTTCGGCGCCACCCACTTGATATATAGATCCCTCGTGAGAACGGGGTACGAGGCAGAACA
Source organism: Triticum aestivum (assembly GCF_018294505.1). Taxonomy (NCBI): domain Eukaryota; kingdom Viridiplantae; phylum Streptophyta; class Magnoliopsida; order Poales; family Poaceae; genus Triticum; species Triticum aestivum. The sequence continues at coordinate 271,563,901 of NC_057810.1, forward strand.
GCCTCTTCCACAGTGCAAAATGGGGCTCGATGCCCAGGAATAGCTCGCAAAGAGCTACGTAGCCCACGATATGCAAGACCGAGGTGGGCGTAAGGTGATGGAGCTGGAGTCCGTAGAACTCCAGGAGCCGATGGAGAAATGGATGTATTGGAAATCCGAGTACCTTTATCAGATAGGGGACAAAGCATACCCGATCCCCTTTGTTGGGACTTGGGGTAGCCTCCGCTTGCTTCCCACCTTGGTAGGTGGCCAGCCCAGTTCGGACCAGACCATGAAGGCCGGAGGGAGATATCCCCCCGCTTGGAGCTTCACTAGCTCGTTGTGTGGAACAGAGCACCTCCTCCAATCCCCTGGCGGTGGGCTGGGAGCGCGAGAAGAGGAGCCGCGTCGACGGTCCATGATGGAATGGATTTTTAGGTCAAGGGCGCTCCGATGAAGTACTCGTGGAAGGAAGATGATGTGGTTTGGATCTGGATTTTTGCCTCTTTTGTAGGCGGATGACTCGCACGACTAGGGGGTGAAACATAAAAGACACCCTGGCTTTTCGCATTCGTGCGACGCGTGGAAGAGGGCCATTATTGGGCGTAGAAGCCAAGAAGCACAGTATTTATGATGAAGCCGGACACTGTTCGGCAGGTACATGGAACTTGAAGGGAGAACCCTCCTTGCAACGCCGAAGACTATATACACACTGGACTTATCGTCATTGAAGCCTGGTTCGGGGGCTACTGAGGGAGTCCCGGACTAGGGGGTGTCCGGACAGCCGGACTATCATCGTCCGCCGAACTCCAAGACTACGAAGATACAATATTGAAGACTCCGTCCCGTGTCCGGATGGGACTTTCCTTGGCGTGGAAGGCAAGCTTGGCGATACGGATATGTAGATCTCCTACCATTGTAACCGACTCTGTGTAACCCTAGCCTCCTCCGGTGTCTATATAAACCGAAGGGCTTTAGTCCGTAGGACACAACATACATTACAACAATCATACCATAGGCTAGCTTTAGGGTTTAGCCTCCTTGATATCGTGGTAGATCCACTCTTGTACTACCCATAACATCAATATTAATCAAGCAGGACGTAGGGTTTTACCTCCATCGAGAGGGCCCGAACCTGGGTAAAACATCATGTCCCTTGTCTCCTATTACCATCCGCCTAGACGCACAATTCGGGACCCCCTACCCGAGATCCGCCGGTTTTGACACCGACAATGACCAAGTACTCCATGAAGTTTCTGTTCATGGGGTACATAAGGTAGGCTGGGGCATTGGTGGTGGTAACGGTTGAGTGTGGGACAAGGTGTTCTCGGCCTAGAGTCAGGACCCCAAAGACATGATCCAACCAGGTTGTGGCTTGGTAGCGCTTAAGGGTTTCGAGGATTCTAGTGTGCAAGTGAACATTTATCATCTTATCCTTGAGCACAATTCCTGAGATGCCAGTTGTGCTATCTAGTCCTTTAAACAAATCACATCATATCACAGATAGCATCATTTCGTATAGGTCAACTCCAATCATCACTCATGTGATTCATATCCTCATGACTCTCGAGAGGAGGTCTAACAAAATCATATATGTCTACAATCCCCATACTCATGTGTATGTCTACCCCTAAAAATCCATGGGTAGAATATATAAGCTGCTAGGCTTGAACGTGACAATCCAAGTGCTCAGCCTATTCTTCCAAGGTCTAAGATAAAGCACCTCTATCCTAAGGAAATACGTCGTATGCCACTCCAAAATCTTGCTTCCTTCCTATGAATCAACTCCAACAGCCCATTAACTACACCAATCATTACATGATCCAGTAGTTCTTCAAATCCAATCTCTATGGTGTTCCACATGATCTTCTAATATCCTATAATCCAAAAATACTGGGAAGGCTACCTTACTATAGTCAGTCCACCAATTTCCATTATCATGTTCAAGTAAACTCCAAGGTCAAGCGTATATATATCCCTAAATCAACTCCGACAATTAATTCAATCTCCTAGTTTATCATCCACCGAGAAACATGGTATCATGATCGAGATCATCAGCCTAAATCCAATTTACTCCGAACCATGTAGACATACATCATCATCTATATTCAGCTAAAATCACCTACTTAAATCCAAATCTCATGTCCAACGAGAATTTCTTCACTTTTCCCCAAGTTATTATCGTAATATCAACTATCTCATATCCATATCCACTGGCTAAGTCAAATCCTTATACATCCGAGAATTTTAGCTTGCGATCATAATTTTCCTACTAAATCCAATTTAATCAGGGGTAATGAAAGCTATGCTACTCTATTAACATGATCCCACCAAGTTCATCAACTAACATAAAAACCTCATAATCCACCAAGAAGTCCCGGATAATTCCTCAAGGTCTTTGATATAAACTCGTCAAGTCATTTGTCCTCTATTCCTGTATCCTCAAATCGGTCTTCCCTATGGCATCGTCGGTTTTGGTGCTATCTTAGGATGATAATGTGCTCGTTCACTATGTCCACTAGTTCCATAATGAACCCAGTGATAAGCAAGGTTACGGAGGCTTAACTGGTCCTCTTGCAATTCTATGGGTTAAGCACATGGTTAAGGACTCGATCTGGGGTATTTCGTGAAGTCCCGAAGGGTCTAGGAATAGGGTTCTAGTCTTGAGGTGTAAACATATGGGGTTGTACTTGGTCGAGGAGGTTGTACCAAAGTCTTCAGTGCTTGTTGGTCGCCGAGGTGGAATCCTTGGTGCATATTCTCTTGCTTGTCTTCAGTTGAGGAAAGAGATGAGAGGGAAAACTAGCATAGAGGAGGGGAATGCCTAAAGGGGGTTATATAGTGCAAGTGCAAACGAACAGGTGCAAAAAGGGCCAAACAGAAGAAGCAAGGTAAGGAAGGTGATATAGTCGCATACTAGTCGCCTAGGGCAAAAGTGCGACCTATATCAAAACACACACAAATAAAAACAAGCAACACACAATCATGGTTCTATTCAAACTATCATACGGACTCGACTGCGCATAGGGGGTACACGACTCATCCTACCCTAGGGGTTCTCGGACTCAGTAGTCGTGCCTTGTGCCTCATGCAGTCTTCTGAGTTTTCCTCAGGTGTTGCTACATCTCTCGTAGTTGTTCCATGAAACAATATGGGTTGAGCCTGAAGATTCTTCAGCAACTTCTCGCCTGTTGAAGTGATGGGGTGAAGGTGGCTCCTCGTAGCAGGCATTGACTCGGTCTTCTGTTGTCTTCTTAATCATGACGACCCCTTTTGCCTTCTAAGGCGTCGACGGTACCAGGTAGGTAATCCCTTATGCAATGATATTAACAAGGCATAGTAGAGGTCCAACATGTTGGTTACATTGCTGAAAACATCGACACCAAGAGCGGGGGATGAAGAGAACCGTTTTCCTGCTCACTATTGTGAGGCGGGCCAAAAGGTGAGGTTCTCATCCACCGGTGGTTTCTGATACAACAATGATAAGGACATGATTGCTCTATTAGCGATGTCTATCATGGTCTTGCATATCTTACACCCTGATCGTCATAGGACAAGGTTGCATCATCCTGGGGCAAATTCAAAGGTGTCACCATCCTCTGGGTCTTCATGTCCTCATTCTTCAAAGGCGTATGTTCTGTTGGCATCGCCTTGTTGTGGTGTCATGAATCTTGGGTTCAAAATAGGTGGGTGAGTGTTTGGCAAGGTGTACTCCTTCTAGGCTATCCACAAGGATTACAAGGAATCCCGTGGTCAAGGGCTTGAGGGTGCTAGCGACCGTTTGCAATAGTTTTGAAGGGAAGAGATCGATGGGGAAAGTATACCTTAGTTTTTGAAAAACTGAGAAGGGAAGAGAAGTATAGATAGTTTTGAAAACTTGTAACAGTTTTGGAAATAGTTTTACCCTAACTAACGACCATGCTAACTAAGGCTTCCTACAGTCAGGATGGCTCTGATACCAGCTCTGTGGGGACCCGACTCATAAGTCGAGATCACCGAATGCACGTGTACAGCGATCCCAGATATCAATGCTCACTGAACACACAGAAGCTAAACAACAAGAGTCTTACATCCATAACATACCGTCTTACACAAGTAGTACCATTATGGTCAAGTCTTGAGTGTATCATCGCAGCGGAAATCTTCGTCGATAACTTGGACCCGTGCCATCTGCCTTAACCCTACAGGCATTCTGACTGGGAAGCGTCCTAGCTCGCATGTTCGTCACCGAAGTATTCTTCATCATATCCTGCTCTTTCATGCCTGGCCAATAAAATAACCAGTGGCAAGCCAATGAGTACTTTGAATGTACTCGCAAGCAACCCATATTTTGGTCCAATATGTAACAATACGTGATATAGGTAAATTTTTGCAGAAAGCTAGTTTTGAGTGCAATGACATGTTCAACAACTTGTAAGACATGCATTAGGAGAATTAAAGTAACCATGAGGGCAGGTTACAGATATCAACATAAATAGAGTGGGCACCAACCCAACTCAATCATGTCAAGTCCCTTGACTTGACCCAAGTAGTTTTATCAACACACAAACTCGGTTTGTAGACATGTGGACGTAGCCCAAGAGCGGTTACCCAACTGTCGTTGACCGTGGACACGGCTGTTTGAATAGTTTTACACTCTGCAGAGGTTGCACACTTTACCCACAAGATCCGGGGAACTTCCGTGTCATCCACGACCCGCGATACCTCAAGTACCCGGGGTAAGCACCCGATCACTATCTTTCCCTAGACGACACTAACAAGGAGTCCACTCATTGTTCTGTATCCTCACGATGTACATCATACGAGACTCTCTCAAGATCGTAACGTCCGAGAGGGGACACAACGGTGTATCCGGTGCCCTGTGAAAACAGTCATGGCCGCCCTACCTGGCACGACCCTGTCCCGAGAGAGAGCACCAACTCTCCCCCGTCACTAGTAATGTGGGCTCCAAGCTAGTATCGGCCTAGGTAATCAATAATGCCCTTTCCCATATAAGGGTAGAGTGGTTGCACATGTAAGGTTGGAATAACGGTCGCAACTTAAACCAATCTGTTTTGAAAACAACACACACACTTGCCTCGGTACACCACTTCGTCATCAAGTGGCTACCCAACTCATCATCTCCCCGGGGCATAAGTGGCACCCGTTGGGGTTTTCGAAAAGTCTTTTGAAAATACTTTGTCTCCATCACCATGCATATTCCCGTCCCTTTTTGCATAGCATCTACTTTAGCATCCTATCTACTCCCACCGGCATAACCCTCATAAGAAGGTAGGGTCATGCACAATGCAAGTATGAACGAGGAAGTACGGTGGCAAACCATCAAAGTGGTTACCACCTCATCATGATTCCATTGCAACAATAATATGGTGCTATATGACATGCATAAAAAGGGTTTCATAAACATGGTCAAATGGATGCTTGCCTGGTTCATCAGAGTCTTGAGATCTTCTGGTCCTGCTCCAAGTACTCCGTCTACTTCGTCAACTAACGTCGAAACAATCATAATAAGCAACACAGCAAGGCAGAAAATAAAAGTGCTCTAAAAAATGTGAGTTGGAATTTTCTAGGATGCCTCTGGTCATATGAGGAATGACCAAGGTGATTTCATTGGAAGTGGATCAATGGATATTTCTAAACATTTCGATATGATGGAACAAGGGATTTAATGGATCTGCAAGTTGTCTACAGAATGCCTTTTTATAAAAATGAGTAAAATTACCCATTAAATCTGGCATGATTTTAGAAACATTTAGAAATTGGTTTCACTGGATTTGGAGTTGATATAAATTTCCTATGAATTTGCAAAGTTGGCAAATATGAAGAAATGGCTCATTATATTGTGTGGCACTGAAAGTATTAATAAAAATGTTCATAAACTAAGTTATGAACTTAGAAGCATCTGGAAATTTGAATCATGGCATTTGGATCAAATGTGAGCCCTCTGTGATTTTCTAAATTTATGACAGAAATGGAAAAATGGGATTTGGTAATTATTTGCGAAAGAAATACTTCTGGAAAAATTTTCAAATGGCACCATGAGATAGGGCATGAATTTATAAACTACTAGAAATTTGAATCATCAAATTTGGAGCTCTGTTGAATTATTTATGGATTTTTGAAGTTGACTGGAAAAAGAAAAGAAAGAAGGCTTTAACCTTATCCTGCGCGCGGGGCGACAGATAGACCGTGGGCCGGCCCAGCGGCTTGGCCGCGCGGACGACAGGCGATGTCGAAGGTGCATTTCGCCTAGCCCGTCTCCACTTGCCAGCATGGCCCGGTGGCTGGGCCACTGACGCGCGGGGCCTGCCTGCATGGCCTTCATCTTCGTCTTTCTCCTGCGTGCTTGCCTGGCCGAGGGAGCAGAGAGCCCCGACGGCGACTTCCGGCGCTACGGAGCACCTCCGGAGATGCCCTGGCGATGGATGAGCTCGGCGCCAAACATCGCATCCATTCATGTATGCCACGGCTGCCGGGGATGGTCAAGGCGACGACGGCTTGGACGCTGGCGGACGGTGGCGTCGGGCGAGATTGGAGACGGCGCTACGGTGCGCCCTCGGACGAGGGAAAGAGCGTGGGAGCTCCGCCTTGATCCGGGGAGCCTTCTGGTGGAGAGAGGAGAGGGAGAAGAGCTCGGTCTCGGCTGAATTTAGGTGGATGTCGGCGGCGGCTCTCCGGCCATGGAGGGCTATGGAGGGCGCATGGAGAGGAGTGAGCTGGTCCAGGAGATAGCTGGGTCTAAGAGAGGGTGGATGGAGACGAGGGGGAGGCCCGGGGAGATCCTCATATGGCGGGGCGTTGGTGCACCATGGGCGCCGTCCACGGCCACGTCCAATGCAGTGCCAGGGGCCAAACTGGCACCCAGTGCCTTGTCCAGGGCGTTTGTAGGCGTGGCCAGGGCCAAGGGAAAGGCAGAGGGAGAGCGGGGAGGTGCCAGAGGCTTCATGCGTGTGAGCTCGCCCATTGGAGCTCTCGGGCGGTCGGGGTGCGTGTGGAGGAGGCAGCAGGAGGAAGAAAGAGAAGGGGGACAGGGGCGCGGCGTGTTGCGGACGTCGAGGAGCATCGAATGGCGCGCGGGGGAGGCTCGAGGTAGTCGGAAACCTCGGGCAGGATGCAGCTACGGTGCGGGAGCACACTGTAGCGCGCTCAAGAGCGCCCATTTGGCATGCCACAGCATGCCCACGCGCTCTGGATGTGTCCCAGCTTGTCTACTAGCTGCTAGTGCATATGGAGATGCCCTGGGGTATCTTAGGTACTAAGGGAGAGGTAGGAAATAAAAATAAAGGGAGGAAAGAGATGCTGCCATGGCTGTCTAGAGAGGAATCTTGGAGTTTTTGCCCAACAATAATTGACAAATGGCCAGGGGAAAGTTACTGGAGGTAGAAGAGGGTCAGGATCAGCTGTGGTACAAAGTTGAGCCCATGGAGATTAGTGGAAGAGCTCAAAAATGGCATTTTGGGAAAGTGGCAGAAGGTGTTTGATATTGGTTTAGGCAAGTAGATGATATCCATTTGTCATGAGGCTTGACAGGGTCAAATGGTATGAGAAAATAAGAGGTTCCACCAAGATTGAGTTTATTTGGGCAAAGTTGTCAATGCAACTTTTGTAAACCCTAGAAATTAGCAGAAATGGACTTGTGTAGATCTAGTTGAGAAAATCACTTCTCCTTGATGCACCACTTGGTGTAGTGGCTTCATTTGGTCATGTGAATATGCCCACCAAAGTTGGGGTCAAGGAGAGAATGTTGGTAGTACAAAGTTGTTCAACTTGTGCCATTTGGTTTTGGGGCATTTTGAGTAATATAACATTTTCTCCAACTTGTGCCATTTGGTCTAGATGAATTCTTAGACCATTTGAGCATTTTCACAAGATTTGAGAGCATTTGGAAATGTTTGTCAATGTAAAGTTGCTCAAACTTCAAAATGGACAGAAATGGTTTTGAGGGGATTTGATGATGTTATATTGTACTCCAAGACATGATACTTGTCAAGATTATCAAAAATGTCATATGTGACATGATAGAATTGTCTTGGAATTTTTGGAGAATATTTCCTTTGTAAATATTTCAAAAGCTTGAAATATCCAGGAAGGGTTTTTGAGGGATTTGACCAATATTGTGAACATGACCATGTGTTGAAACTCTTATATATGGACAATATATGTCCACTGTGTTTCCCTAGGTTTTTGTCAAATATTTTTGAAACAACAAAATAATTTTCCCTTTTAAAGACCATTTCTGGTCTTAAGAAAAAGCTTTTAAATAAAATAGGAAAATAACTTTTCAAATTATATTTTTGTGGTTTATGGGAGTCCTACATCTAATAGGATTCAAATATACCTTTTTGAAAGATTTTTAACACCCCAAGTTAAATACTTGCAGTGCAAACCTCAATTCAGGGGTTTTTGGAAAACTAATTTTTGAAAATGCTATTTGGCCAAATTATTTTTGTAAGAAATTATTTTTATGTCCTATACACATGGCATGATCATTGGGAAAGGTTTTTGGATCAAGGGGAAGGAGTATAAGAGTTGGAGGATTTATTTGATTTTTAGAGCACTTGCAAACAGCAGTCAAACATTCCATCAAAGCAAAGACAAAACACTCAAAAGTATTTTTGTCAAACCTCATTTTAGCATGATTTATTGACTTAAGTGTTGTGGCATGAAAATCAGGGTGTGACAAGACTCCAAAGTTGCTTTGGTGTCACCGAGTTTTACAAATCGGTAGCTCCGAAATGCTTCATGTAGAAAAGTAAAACTATGTTTTTTCACTCATTCTTTTTGCAAAAACTCTGCACTTTGTGATACTCATCTACTCTATCTCATCTACAACTATTCACAGGGTCAGCTCTCAGTTTGCTGTGCTGAATGTCTGATCAAAGTCATAGTCAGAACAAGTCAGAGGAGTAGATGGACTTGAGTGAGGGCACTGGTCCCTCTGGAAGCTATGATAAAGGTAGGAGGAGCACACCAAGTAACCTACCTAAGGCTCAGACTAGGCCAAGGAAGAAGAAAACTGTAGACTTTGAGGATGAGGACTTTGAGATTGAAGAAGTCAGCTCAAAGAAGAAGGTGCTAAAGAAGGAATATGCTGATGCTGGTTCTACCAAGCCAGGACAGCACAAGAAAGCACCTGCCAGGAGAGTGCCAATGTCAAAGGCCAGGGTATCAACTCAAGAGACCATGGTATTTACACTTGGGCAAAGAAAAGGTGAAGAGGGCAAGAAAAGGGTCAGGAAAACCACTTCAAGAGTGCTTGGAAATCCATCTATGAGGAGAGATTCTACTAGTGAGGAGGAAGAGGAAGAAGAGGATGCTGCACCAGCACCTCCTGCCAAGTCACAAAAGCTGATGGGGGATGCAATCAAGTCTGGGGCTGCTCCTTCAAAGCCCAAGACAACCTCCAAAGCTCCAGCTCAAGCCTCCAAGACAACACCTAAGAGAAGCACCAAGAACATCCCTACTGCATAAAAGAACAAGGCCCCGGTGCCTGAATTTGAGGAAGAAGATGCTGAAGCCCAGTGCTCAGGAAGCTCAAGCCAAAAATTCCAGACCATGATGACAATCATCCAGTGGCTGAGAATGTCACATCCCTAGCTGCTGATAGTGCCCTAGGCTAGCTTCATGTGTGCATCATGTCTATATTTTTGAAATTTGAACTGAGGAATTCAGAAGCCTCAAAACCCTAAATAAAAGAGGGGCAAAAACCCGAGAAATCTCATTCATTGCTCCAAAATGCTCTTCTTAAATGTTTGATAATTTTTGGTAAGGGTTCTGGTCCCAACCAAAATATTGAACATTTTTAAGGATTTATTTTTGGGACTTTGAATTTAATTCATTAGCTATTTGAATTTGAATTATATTCATATAATTAGAATATAATTTCAAATATCCCTGAAATATTTTATGAGCTTTTGCAAAAGTCCATCTAGCAAAATAAAAATATTCAGAGGAGCTTTTGGCATTGTTTGAATTATTTTTAAATTCAAAACAGTGGCAAAATAAATTAATAAAACAAACAGAACAGAAAAATTTAAAAAAGAGAGAAGGAACTACCTGGCGCTCACCTGTGCTGGCCCAGCCCCCCTGCCAGTCCACTTGGCGGCCCAGCCCACCAGGGGCACCGCTGTCTTCAACCTCTGCCTACTGGCAGAGGCGTGTCGACGCGCCCGTGCCCGGGCCTCCACCTCCTGCTTCGCCGTGGCAGCCTCCCCGACATCCTTGCGACGCCACGGAGACACCCAGAGCCTCCCCGCGTTCTCCCCTCTCCCTCTGGACCGCTCCCCCCTCCTCTGGCTCTCTCACTCGCGCGACCGAGGACCGCCGTCGCCGCCGCTCGTCGCAGCCGTAGCCACCACCGTCGTTCCACCCCACCAGAGTGACCAAAGGCTCCGCCTCGACGCCCCCGACCTCTCCATGGAGCTACGCAACGCCGGGAGCCCTGCATCGCCGCCCACGTCGCCGTTCCCCTCCTCGGCCACCGGAGATCGTCGCCGTCGATTCGCTGCACTCCGGCCGCCCCCGAGCCCACTAACCCTCCCTGCAGCTCCGCGGTGAGCCTTTGACCCGATTCCCCCTTTCCCCGTGCCCTATCTCCCTCTCTAGCCGCCGTTCACAACGAGCCGAGAGCTCTTCGCCGACGGCCATGGCGGCGCCGTGGCCAGGGCCATCCCAGCTTGCGCCTGAGCGCGTCACCATGTTCGCCGCCCTCCCAGGAGCCCGCAGCGCCCTTCGGTCTCTCCTCTAGTGCTCTATAGCACCACCCCAGGATTGCCCGAGCTGCTGCCGCCGCCAAACCTCGTCGCCGGCCACTTTTCCGGCCACCCCAGCACCTATCACCGCCACCACTAGATGCGCGCCACTGCGCGCGTTCGAATGCAACAAACCACGGCCAAAACGATGCCATGTGGCTCGTTTCCGAGCCCTCCGCCGCGTCTGGACTCGCCGGCGGCTAAACGCCGGCGACCGCTGACCCGATGACCGGCGTGGGTTGACCCCACTGCCCGGTTTGACCCCCTCTCTCTCACTGACATGCGGGCCCCGCCCGGCTAATTAAGTTAGGTTAGTATTAACTAAGCTAGGTTAGTTTAGTTAGACACTGACACTCGGGACCCACAGGTCAGGGTTTGACCGGACTGTGCCACGTTGACCTGCTGACGTCATCATGACGTCAGGATGACGTAGTAATGTTTTCTGGATTTATTTGTATTCAGGAAATTCCAGAAAATGTCCAAAACTTATAAAATTCATAGAAATTCAACCGTAACTCCAATTTAAATAGTTTATATATGAAAAATTATCAGAAAAATCCAATCTATCCATCTGTACCATTTTCATACATGTCAGAACAACTTATCACTACTGTTTAGGACAAATGAAGTGAATGACATTTAAATAACCACATATGGAGTTTGAATTTGAATCTTGGATTCAAACCAACTTCATTTAATCTGGTTTTAGGTGCATTAGCCCAAAACACATTCATATTGCCATGTCATAGCATGCATCATATTGTGCATTGCATTGATTGTGTTTCTTCTGTGTTTGCCGGTGTTGTTCCCCCTCGGTAGACGTTGTATCGACGATGTGATCGTTGACACTGATGAAGACTCAATGCTATCTTCGGAAGTGCCAGGCAAGCAAAACCCCCTTGTTCATTCCGATAAAATCCCACTCTCTCGCTCCTGCTCTCTTTTACTGCATTAGGACAACAACGACATATTTGATACTTGCTGCGGTAGCTGAACCCTTTATCCTTTGCATGACCTGTCATTGCCACAGTAAATAGATGAAACCCACTAGCATGAGTAGGAGTTGTTTGAGCCCTGATGTGCCTACTCATTCATGCTTGTTTGTCATGCCTGCTACTGCTTAGAGTTGAGTCAGGTCTGATTCATCGGGGATGAATCAGAGGCGTGTGAACATGTCCTACTATGGGTGAACTAAGTGTGTGAACACGATTTGGTAAAGGTAGCGATGAGAGGCCATGTAGGAGTACATGGTGGGTTGTCTCATTGCAGCCGTCCTCAGGAACTGAGTTCTGTGTTTGTGATCCATGACCAGTTACTACCACACATTGGGTTCCAGTAACTCGACCCCTCTCGGCTTATTAATCAACATGATCTCTGTCCAGGAGTTGCAACTAGTTTCTGGTGTTTGTAGGTAGTGTTAGTAGTCTACCAAGTGGCACCCGGTACAGGTGGGCTTGGGACAGACTAGGCACAGTGGCCCGGTGTACCAAGTGGCACCCGGTTGGTGGGCTTGGGAACCCTGCACACATCGTTTGGGGCCGTAAGCGACACCCCGGCCGGATCTCCTTGCGGATGGAACCTGAATAGGCGATAAACCTGGACTAGAGACTTGTTCGGTTAGTTAGGTCGTGGCCGACTCCCTCGCCCGGCTTCCGCTTGAAGGTTGCCGAGGTACATGACGTGTACAGGGCGGTAAGTGGCGAGAGCGTGTGTGAAGAAGTACACCCCTGCAGGGTTATCAATATCTATTCGAATAGCCGGATTCCTCCGATATGGAAACTTGGACCCCTTGCATAGTTCATAGACAAGTGAAAGTGGATACTCTAAAATATGCAAGATAAGCGTGAGTGCTATGGATGGCGTTCTCGTAGGGAGACGGGAGCGGATCCATAGTGGTGTATTGGTTGGTGAATATGTGGACTCGTGTGCGCCACCTCAAAAGAGTTACTTGCAGTCGTAGTTCAGGATAGCCACCGAGTCAAAGCTGGCTTGCTGCAGTTAAACCCCACCATCCCCTTTGTTGATAATGATGCATATGTAGATAGTTCTGATGTAAGACTTGCTGGGTACATTTGTACTCACGTTTGCCTATTTTATGTTTTTGCAGAGAGACTTCAGTCTCACTAGTAATTCCGCGTGGTCTTCGACGTTTAGCTTGTTACCTCAGCTACGATCTTGTGCCCTCGGCAGGATCTGGTAGATAGTCAGGCTTCTCAGCCTTTTTCATTGATAGATGTCTGTACTCAGACATGATAGCTTCCGCTTGTGCTTTGATTTGTATGCTCTGAGTGTTGGGTCATGAGACCCATGTTTGTAATATCTCGCTCCTTGGAGCCTATTGAATAATTACTTGAGTTGTAGAGTCATGTTGTGATGCCATGTTGTATCTGCACATATCGAGCATATTGTGTGTATGTTGTTGAAATGCTTGGTATGTGTGGGATCTGACTTTCTAGTTGTTTATCCTTAGTAGCCTCTCTTACCGGGAAATGTCTCCTAGTGTTTCCACTGAGCCATGGTAGCTTGCTACTGCTCCGGAACACTTAGGCTGGTCGGCATGTGTCCTTCTTCGTTCCTGTGTCTGTCCCTTCGGGGAAATGTCATGCGATGAATACCGGAGTCCTGTTAGCCCGCTACAGCCCGGTTCACCGGAGTCCTGCTAGCCCAGTGCTACAGCCTGGATTCACTCGCTGATGACCGACACGTTCGATGTTGGGTCATGGATGCCTGTCCCTGTAAGTTTGTGCCACTTTGGGTTTACGACTAGCCATGTCAGCCCGGGCTCCTTACCATATGGATGCTAGCGACACTATCATATACGTGTGCCAAAAGACGCAAACGGTCCCGGGCAAAGGTAAGGCGACACCCGTGGGAATACCGTGCGTGAGGCCGCAAAGTGATATGGGGTGTTACATGCTAGATCGATGTGGCATTGAGTCAGGGTCCTGACGGAGAATATGAACGAAATGAAAGATGCAGGTCTCGGATTGTGGAGACAAGATGATCCATATGTAGTGAGGAGAAGGACAGATGTGGACTATAGATTACACACAAAAGAACAACAAGGTTTTTATGAAATAGTTCTGCTTGACAAGAAGCCCATTGTCAGTGACATGAAGTGGGTTGATTGGGAGTATATTGATGGGAATGAATACCACTTTCCAGGAGTGCATGAGAGCTTCAAGCTCAATGGTGTTGACAAATTTGTGGGTAAAAAGTTTACCAAATGGAATGATGAGCTCATTGTGTAGTTTTACTCTATAGCTCATTTCTGTCCAGATGGAAAGATAGTGTGTAGGACTGAAGGAACAAGGTACTAGTCTACTATGGATGAGTGGGAAAAGCTCATCAAAGCACCCAAGGAGCATGAGAAAGACATTGATGTCTATGCTGAGAAAAAGAAAGACCACAACTCCATGGCAAACATGTACAAGGAAATACCCGACAAAGCTTTGGAGACTCACAAGCTAGGGTCAGTGTATTACTTGATGTCTAGATTGGCCACTATGAACACAATATTGAGGCACAACTTGTTGCCCAAATCAGGAGATCATAGGAGGATCAAAGGCCATTCCATCAATCTGCTACAGATGTTTGATTTGCCACAGAAATTCAAAGTCATGAGTCTGATTGTTGAGACAATCAAGAGGACATCTGCTGACCAGAAATGGTCGTGTGGGTATGCTCCACACATACAAATGTTGATCAACTCCAAGATGCCCAAGGGAGTCTACTTGTTGGACAAAGAGCATCTGTCTTTGAAACCTGACTTTGAGGACAACACAGATGTCATGAATGTTGGAGATCCAACATCCCTAGAAGCTCAATAGAACAGACAAAAAGCTAAAGCTGAGAAGGCAGCAAAGATGACCAGTGTTGAAGAAGCTTCAGAAGTGCTCCTCAAGTCAAAGTAAGACCAGCTTGGATATCTTATTCAAGCAACCTTGAGAATTAATAAAGGACTGGCCACCTTGACTCAGAACCAGGATAGCTTGGAGAGGATCATTGAAACCAAATTCTATGATCTTGACTTGAAGGTAATTGAAATTCAGATAGAAGTTGAAGAGCTCCAGGAAGAAGCAGAAGAGAGGAAGGGAAAAGCAACTATAAAGGTGTTTCACAGGGTGCCTAGGGCACAGAGGTCTGCAGCAGTGCCAGTGCCAGATACAAGAGCAACAACTTCAGCACCTGCAGCCACAGCTCCAGTTGCCCTGATAACTATAAGTATAGGGGATCATTTGTAGCCTTCTTCGATAAATAAGTGTCGGACCAAGCGAGGAGCTAAAGGCAGAACAAATATTCCCTCAAGTTCTATCGACCACCAATACAACTCTACGCACACTTAACATTTGCTTTACCCAAAACAAGTCTGAAACTATTTTGCGAGAATAAAACTATGACTACTTTGCAAGAATAAAACTACGGATAAATTGCGGGAAAGTAAAATTGGATAGCTTTTGTCAACAAGAAATTTATTTTTGCCTAGGCAATTGATAACAAGTACCGGTAATCATTCTTGTAATTTTATATGAGGGAGAGGCATGAGCTAACATACTTTCTCTACTTGGATCATATGCACTTATGATTGGGACTCTAGCAAGCATCCGCAACTACTAAAGATCATTAAGGTCGTGAAACCCAACCATAGCATTAAGTATAATGTTCTCTTTACTCCCATACGTCATACCCCACCTACTCGGGTTTAAGTTTCGGTCACTCTCGCAACCCACTGTAAGCGAACCATGAACATATTGCAACACCCTGCAGAGGGGGGCCCTTAAGTTTGCGCGAGACGGAGGGCACCGTAGGACAGCACCATAAATAAATTCTACAATCATACCAACCAAGATCATGATTAACCCATAGGACAAAATGGATCTACTCAAACATCATAGGATAGCCAAATATCATTGGGAAATAATATATGGAGTTGAGCACCATGTTTAAGTAGAGACTACAGCAGGGGGAGAGGTGTTACACCGCTGCATAGAGGGGGAGAAAGTTGGTGTTGACGGTAGCAAGGTTGTTGACGTAGATCATCGTCATGATCCAAGCCCCGGTGGCACTCCAGCGCCACCGAAAGCGAGGGGGAGAGAGGCCCCTCCTTCTTCTTCTTCCTTGGCCTCCCCCCTAGATGGGAGGAGGGTTCCCCCTCTGGTCCATGGCCTCCATGGCTGTGGAGGGGCGAGGGCCCCTCTGAGATTGGATCTGTCTCTCTGTCCTCTTCTGTTTCGCGTTCTTCAGATGTGGCCGAAAACCGTTTCTTATATTCCCGGATATCCATAACTTCGATTGCGCTGATCTTTTTACACGATTATTTTCCTGATATAAGCTTCCTTGCGCCCAAAGTAGAGATCCAACCGACGTTCGAGGAGGGCACGATACACCAGGGCACGGCTACGCCTGGTGGCGCGCCCTGTTGGGTTGTGGTGGCCTCGGGCCTCTGTTTATGTTGATTCCACATTCCAAAAATCACAAAAATTCCAAAATAATTCTCCATGGAGTTGCATCACATTTGGACTTCATTTGATATGGATTTTCTGCGATACAAAAATAGGCAACAAATAGGAACTGGCACTGGCACTGGAGAAGTAAGTTAGTATAAATAAATCATATAAAAACTTGCCAGAAGTATGTAAAAGTTGAATAATATTGGCATGAAACAATCAAAAATTATAGATACGATGGAGACATATCAGCATCCCCAAGCTTAATTCCTGCTCGTCCTCGAGTAGGTAAATGATAAAAAAGATAATTTTTTATGTGGAATGCTACCTAGGATAAACTTGATCCTATATCTAGTCATGGCATGAATATTAAGACATAAGTGATTCAAAGCAATAGTCTATAATTTGACACAAAGACATGAATATGCAGGCATCCCTACAAACAATCATGTCTTTCAGAAGATCAACCCTAAAGAGAGCTATCCCTACAAATCATATATTCTTTTCATGCTCTGTCTTCTTAACACAAAGTATAAATCATGTACAACCCCGATGACAAGTCGAGCAATTGGTTCATACTTTTTAACGTGCTTCATCTTTTTCGATGCTCACACAATACATAAGCGCAAGCCATGGATATAGAACTACGGGTGGAATAGAGTATGATCATAGGGGTAAATATAAAGAAGACAAAAAAGTAAGAAAGTCTCACATTGACGCAGCTAACCAACGGGCCATGGAGATATCAATCCGAGGAGTAGGGATTGCCATGCAACAAATGCACTAAGAGCTATAAGTAGAGGAAAGCTCCATATGAAAACTAAGTGGGTTTGCATCTAATATTATTATGAAATATTCCCACTAGTGTATGAAAATGACAACATGGGAGACTCTCCATACGAAAAACATCGTGCTACTTTCAAGCACAAGTGTGGTAAAGGATACTAACAATGCCCCTTCTCTCTTTGTTTTTTTTTCTGTCTTTCTTTCCTTTTTTTTCTTTTTTTCTTTTTTTCTTTTTTTCTTTCTTTTTTCTTCCTTTTTTTTTATTTTTTTTCTCTCATTGTCCGGAGTCTTATCCCGACTTGTGGGGGAATCAGAGTCTCCATCATCCTTTCCTCACTAGGGCACTGCTCTAAAAATGATGATCATCACACTTCTATTTACTTATAGCTCAAAAGGAATAAAAATTACAACTCGATTCCTATAGCAATATATGACTCTATATGAATGCCTCTAACAGATGACCTAGCATAACATGTATGAAAAATGAACGGTGGCTGAGCCACAACTACTATGTCAGCTATATGATCATGCAAAGCAATATGACAATGAATGCTCAAGTCATCAAACGGAAGCGGTGGAAGTTGCATGGCAATATATCTCGGAATGTCCATGGAAAAGCCATAATAGGTAGGTATGGTGGCTGTTTTGATGAAGATATAATAAGGCTTATGTGTGATAGAGCGTATCATATCACGGGGTTTGGATGCACCTGCGAAGTTTTCACCATGTCTCGATGTGAGAAAGGGCAATGCACATTAGTCATAAAGAACTCATATAATCCATGGACTCACATTAGTCATAAAGAACTCATATACTTATTGCAAAAGTTTATTAGCCCTCGAAGCAAAGTACTACTACGCATGCCCCTAGGGGGATAGATTGGTAGGAAAAGACCATCGCTCGTCCCCGACCGCTACTCATAAGGAATACAATCAAGGATAAATTGCGCTCCAACTTTCATAGCATAACGAGAGACTACACATGCATGCTTCAGGAATCACAAACCTTAACACCAATATTCTTACTTAACCACAACCGTTTACTAGTAATTCCCACATATTTATCATCTCTATATCACAAAACTATAGCAAGGAATCAAACATATCATACTCAGTGGTCCATAAGTTTTTTTGTAGGATTTTATGACTAACCATGCAATTGACCAATTCCTGCTAACTCTCTAAATAGATATAAGTGAAGCATGAGAGTTCAATTCTTTCTACAAAATATCATGCTCTAATAAATATAAGTGAAGCAAAAGATCATTCTACGAACATCGGTTTTCTATGTGAAGAGAAACAGGCAATCCAAACTTCAAATGATATAAGTGAAGCACATGAAGCATTCTATAAAGCTATACTCAAATTATATAAGTGAAGTAGAATGAGCATTATACAAATCAACCATGGACTATCTCATACCAGCATGGTGCATAAAAGAAAACTAAAAACTAAATGCAAAAGACGCTACAAGATTTGCACATATCACCTGAATGAAACGAATCTTAAAACATACCGATACTTGTTGAAGAAAGATGGGATGCCTTCCGGGGCATCCCCAAGCTTAGACGCTTGAGTCTCCTTGAATATTTAGTTGGGGTGCCTTGGGCATCCCCAATCTTGAGCTCTTGCCTCTCCTCCTTCTCCTCATATTGAGACCTCCTCGATCTTCGAACACGTCATCCACACAAAACTTAAACGAACTTTTAGTGGCGGGGTTAGTGAAAATGGCAATGAAATCCCATCATGTACTTTTGCAACATTATTGTATAATTATAAACTAACATTACCCATTGTATTTGTCGGTGTACTAAAGTAGGGGTACCTTAGTATCCCGAACTTGTGCACGGGCAGTCGCAGCGTCCCGCGGCAAGGCTTGCCGGGTGCCCGCCAAGATCCTCCGTAGTTCCTATTGAAGCCATTCAAGAACAAAGTGTTTTAACTGAGAAGACAAGACCCCGGCAAGAGGAGCTTGCCGGGAAGGACAAGGCCCCGGCAAGAGGAGCTTGGCGGGAAGGCCAACCAAGGCATTTCAAGAAACTTGCCGCGACGCGCCGCGCGTCCCGGCAAGACCCGGCGAACGACAAGCTCCCGGGCGCGACAAGACAACGACCGCGGCAAGGCGCTTACCGCGGCGAAGCCACCACTCTGTGCCCACGCTCCAGCGCATCCGTCGACGTGTCGCCGCAGGACCGTTCCAGGAACACGTGGCAGGAAGCTGTGCAGCCAAGCGGTGTGAGGTGGCAAGTGGAGATGACGAGAAGGCCATCGTGGCGAACTGTGGCGCCCCTAACGGTCGCTTTTTTGCACTGTTTGGGCGATGCGGACGGGCATTAAATGCTCTTGTCCCCTACCGTCAGAGTTAGGTAGGATCCACTGTAGATGGCAGTTGTACCAACCACCCCTTTTACACTTTTACCCCTGCATGTGTTGCCACCTTTCAGTGACCCCTTGAGCCTATAAAAGGAGGCCCATGCGCAACGTAGAAGGGGTTCGACTCATTCGAAACTACAGAATGCTCACGCTCTAGAGCAAGAACACAATACAAATCACAGGCAGCAGTAGGAGTGTTATCTCTCCGGAGAGCTCCGAAGCTGGGTAAATCCCTCGCGTGCTTCGCCTCGATCCGCTCTTCGTGTGCCCTCCGCTCCCTACCGGACCGACAAGGGGCCCTGCCCCATAGGTGTTCGTTTCCCACGACATCTTTGGCGCGCCAGGTAGGGGGCGTCGAGGCTGTGCGAACCTGATCCAGTGTTTGCGCGTGCTACATCATCATCTTCATCGACATGCCACCGAAGAAGAAGGCTTCGGAGGTGGTTGGTCCGTCTCCATCGATTCCACCGCCACCGGAGCAAACGGGTGTTGGGTAGACGCCGGCGCAGGAACGAACGCCAGTGAGGGAGCTCACGATGCTGCCAGGTCCAAGGACAAGGCTGCATAGACCTCGGCATCCATACACGCACCGCGCCCATCTCAAGAGGTGCGGGACCGACAACGTCATGGTACGCGCGGTACCATACGTTCGTTGGGTCAAGGCCAAGCTGGTGGATCTCGGGGCGTTCAAGACCAGCATGCGCGTCAACATGCTGGCACGAGCGCAGCACGGTCGCCTGGACAAGATGCTGCTCCTTCTAACATTGTTAGAAGTGCGAGCATATCTCGTTCCTCGCGTCGTTCGCCGCCACCACCCAAGACTCCAGAAGAAGCGTTGGCCCGAGCCCAACTGCTTCTAAATTACCCTCCAGCGCTAGACAAGATCGACGATTGGAGGGCCACCATTCAGAGCCTCATCGGCTTCGCCAACGGCGACACTCCCCGGCAACCGAGCACGTCGAAGCCGCGGCAAGACGCCCAGGTGCGAGCCGGTGACGACAAGACCGGTGGGGGTGCAACCACTATGCACTCCCCACCCCGAAGGCCAAGCTCGCCGACTCGCCGGGTCAACCTCGACACTGACTCGTCGTGATCAGCGCCAAGTTCTTCAAGAACGACAACAAGAAGATGCTCGCACCCGCATCGAGCGTCGGAGAGAAGCGCGGCGTCGGTCAGACCAGCGCGCTGGGCCCGCTGTTGACATGCATGCGCCAGGGGAACCAGGCGACTTGCTGTACGCGGTAGGTTGTCCTGCGTTTACTCGTGAGCTGCGGCAAGTCCAGTGGCCCAGCACAAAGAACTTCAAGCCACATGTACCCGAGAAGTACGACGGCAGGCTGCATCCGTCAGAGTTCCTCAGCATCTACACCATTGCGGTGCAGGCTGCTAGGGGGCGCGACGACAAGATCCTTGCCAATTACTTCCCACTGGTACTCATGCCCAACGTCAGATCCTGGCTCATGCACTTGCCGGACAACTCCATCTCCTCATGGGCAGATCTGTGCCATCAGTTTGTTGGCGCCTTTACAGGCGGCCACAAACCCCATGGCCAGGAGAGCGATCTTCATCTGCTCGCCCAGAAGGAAGGAGAACCACTGCGCAAGTACATTCAAAGGTTCAGCCAAGTGCAATGCAACATCCCAGACATCCACCCTGCCGCGGTTATCAGCGCGTTCCATCAGAACGTGCGTAATCGCAGGATGAGGGAGGAGATGGCGATGTGCAAGATTAGAGATGTCAGTGAGCTATATGCTCTGGCCGACAAGTGTGCACGTGCTGAGGAAGGGAGGAAACTCCCCGGAGAGAATACAGGAGCAGAAGGGTCTGATAGTGAGGAAGCCGCCCCAGCAAGGAAAAACCGGCGGCGGAACAACAAGAAGAGGAAAGCTAAAGATGTGCTAGTTGTCGAGCAGTCCGGCAACGGAAGTGGCGCCGAGAAGGCCAAAGCTGGTAACTCCGGCGAGGCTGTGGTGGTCGCCGACAAGCAGGACGGCTCCGGCCAGCAGTACTGCAAGATCCACCGCACCAAGGGCCATGATCTCCAGACCTGCAAGAAGGTTGAGCAGCTTGTTAAACTGCAAAAAGCTGAGTACGAGCGACGCGACAAGGAGAAGGCCCAGGAAGGTACTGGTGGATCCGACAAGAAGCGTCCCGGCCGGGGAGGGCGCCGCGGCAAGGCCAAGCAGCGGCAAGGAGACAGACCTCCCCGCGGCCGCGACAAGGACGAAGATGAGGATATGGATTGTCAGGACCCCGACTCGATGTCACATCGATCTAGCTGGTAACACCTCATATCACTTTGCGGCCTCACGCACGGTATCCCCACGGGTGTCGTCTTACCTCTTCCCGGGACCGTTTGCGCCTTTTGGCTCACGTATATGATAGTGTCGCTAGCATCCATATGATAAAGGAGCCCGGGCTGACATGACTAGTCGTAAACCCAAAGTGGCACAGACTTACAGGGACAGGCATCCATGACCCAGCTTCGAACGTGTCGGTCATCAGCAAGTGGGTCCGGGCTGTAGCACTGGGCTAGCAGGACTCCGGTAAACCGGGCTGTAGCGGGCTAACAGGACTCCGGTACTCAAAGCGTGACATTTCCCCGAAGGGACAGACACAGGAACGAAGAAGGACACATGCCGGCCAGCCTAAGTGTTCCAGAGCAGTAGCAAGCTACCATGGCTCAGCGGTAACACTAGGAGACATTTCCCGGTAAGAGAGGCTACTAAAGATAAACAACTAGATAGTCAGATCCCACACATACCAAGCATTTCAATCATACACACAATATGCTCGATATGTGCAAATACAACGAAGCATCACAACATGACTCTATGACACAAGTACTTTATTTAAGGCTCAGGGAGCCATACATAACATACACACAAGGTACGGGTCTTACGACCCAACATACAAGTCATACAGTCATACAAGCCAGCAGCGGAAGTAACTTGTCTGAGTACAGACAACTAGTAAAATAAAAGAGGCTTGGAAAGCCTAGCTATACTACGTGGTCCTTCACAAGCTCAGGGTCACCACCTGGGTCTTTAGCCTACTCGTTGATGTCAACGTCTACATAGAACCCATCAGAAGGGGTTGCAGCGTCTTCTGTAAAAATGTAGATTATAGCAACATGAGTACAAAGGTACTCAGCAAGACTTACATCAGATCCTACATACATGCATAGTATCAAGAAGGGTTGGTGGAGTTATTGCAGCAAGCCAGCTTTGACTCTTGGCTAGACTATCCTACGATACTCCAATTTGAAATAGTTTTGCGCACACGAGTCCACTATTCACCACTTCAATACACTACCGAGGATCCACCTCCGTCTTCCTACGGAAGAGCCATCCTCGGCACTCACACTTATCTTGAGGCTTTTAGTAGTTTCCATTTACTTGTCTATGAACTGTATAGGCAACCAAGTAGTCCTTTACCGCGGACGCGGCTATTCGAATAGATCATGTTAACCCTGCAGGGGTGTACTTCTTCATACACGCTCCCACCACTTACCGTCGTTTACACGACATGTACTCGGCAACCTTCAAGCGGAAGCCCAACGTGGGTGTCGGCCACGACCTACCTAATCACCTAAGCCTCCAGTCCAGGTTTATCGCCTATTCAGGTTCCATCCGCAGGGAGTCCGGCCGAGGTTTCCCATACGGCCCCGAACGATGTGAACAGGGTTCCCGAGATACCTAACGGGTATTCGGTACACCGTGCCACGTACCTACCGCATCACAGCCCACCCCTACGGTCAGCGCTGTCCACGGCCTCCAGTAGGCTACAAACACCAGAAACTACTTGCAACTCCTGGACGGAGAACTAGGGTGAATAAGAAGTCGAGAGGGTCCATTGGTTTCGGGCCCAATGCATGGTAGTAGCTGATTCTTAAATCACACATACAGATCTCAGTGCTTAAGGTCGGCTTCAATGAAACAACCCACCATGTACTCCTACATGGCCTCTCATCGATACCTTTACCAAATCGTGTTCACCACACCACTCTCATTACCGACATAATCATTTCACTCTAGCCCATCACCCAGATGAACCAGACCTGACACAACTCTAAGCATAGCAGGCATAGCAAGGTAGGAACAACACATACATAAGGCTCAATCAACTCCTACACATGCTAGTGGGTTTCATCTAGTTACTGTGGCAATGACAGGTCATGCAGAGGAAATGGGTTCAACTACCGTAGCACACAGCAGTTTGAATCGCGTTGTCTTAATGCAGTAAAAGAGAGCAGGAGCGAGAACATGGGATTGTATCGATATGATCAAATGGTTGGTTGCTTGCCTGATGGTTCGATGCACGGATACGGTTCTTCGTTAGGGTAATCACGGTACTCCTCGGGAACAGATCCTGTCGCAAAGGACATCGATATACAAGCATCACCAAACAATGTGCAACAATATGATGCATGCATGAAACATGGCAATATGAGTGTGTTGGGCTAATGCAACTAAAGCCAGAAGTGTTTGAACAAATTTGAATCAAAGATTCAAATTCCAAATTCAAATATGGCCTTTTAAAGTGCCTTTTCTTGTTCTGCTTAAAACATCAAGTTAACTTGTTTGATCATGCATGAAAATAGTACAGATGGATAGATTGGATTTTTCTGATCATTTTTCATATATAATTTGTCCAATTTGGAGTTACAGAATAAAAGTTATGAATTTTTGAAGTTTAATTAATATTCTGGAATTTCCTGATTTAATTTAAATCCAGAAATTCAATTACTGCGTCAGCCTGACGTCACAGTGGCATCAGCAGGTCAACAGGGCTGGCTCGGGTCAAACCTGACGTGTGGGGTCCACACGTCAGTGACACAGGGGCTAATCCCGCGTTGACCCGGGCTGGTTAGCTTTGACTATGCCCTGGGCCCACTTGTCAGCGTCAGTAGGTGGGGGGGTTAGTGACTAATTAACTAAGCCACGTCAGCCCGCCGGAGTTCTGGCCGGCGGCGACCATTAGCGCGGCGGCGAGAGTGGTTTTGGTCGTTTCGGCCACCAAATGGACGACGGAGGACATCTACGTGTTGCTGAGGTCGAGCCGCGTCTATTGGTGGTGGTGGTTGGGCTCGGGGTGGCCGGAGTTGACGGCGGCGAGCTCGGCTGCGGCGGCCGGAGTTCGGGTGCGGTCGGGATCAGTGTTGCAGGGGGTTTGGGGGGGTGTTGGTGCATGCTACGTGCTCCTAGTGAGGTGTGGAGCACGATGGTGAGCTCGGTTGGGCGCTACGGCGACCGTGGCCACGACGGCGACATCGCCGGCGGCGTGGAGCTCTCGACCGAGGTGGAGCTAGGGCCTAGAGGTCGGGAGAGACCAGGGGAGAAGGGGGAAACGACTCGGGGGCTCACCGCGGTTGCAGTGGGCGTCGAAGCGGGCTCGGGGACGCGTCGGAGACAACGAATTTGACGGCGACGATGATCGGAGTCCGAAGAGGGGAACGGCGACGAGGCGGCGATGCAGGGCTTCCGGGGGCCCGTGGAGCGGTGGGGAGGAAGAGGGAGTCGAGGCGGAGCTCCTGAGCTAGTCGGGGGAGCAAGGGGTGGTCGGAGACGGTGGCTATGGCGAACGGTGGCGACGGTGGTGTTCGGTCGGGCGGGAGAGAGAGCGAGGGAGAGCCGGGGAGAGTGAATGGGGTGTCGGCGAGGTCGGGGCGACGACCAGAAGACGATCCACGCGGCGCAACGGCGACCAGGGCGATGCAGAGAGGCTGGGTGGTGCGTGGCGAGCTCGGGCGCGCCATGCTCACCTCCCTGCCTGCTCTGGCAAGGGGAAGCAGCTGGCTGGCACGGGCCAGCACAGTGCTGGGCCGGCTGGGCTGGGCAGGTAGGTCGAGGTAAGTCTACTCCTTTTATTTAATTTCTGTTTTCTGTTTTTATTTAATATATCTGCAACTTTGTTGAATTAAATAAAATACCTAGGCAACTTCAAAAATCACCAAACTATTCCTGGCCCATAGTTGGATTATTTCCAACATGAAACATTTTAGTTTGGAGATATTTGAGCATTTAAATATTTTATATTATTTTAAATGCCCAAATTCAAATATCTATGATTTAATTCAAAAACCCTAGGATGGCCTAGGAAAATGTGCACCATTTTTGGCAGAGGTTCTGAACCAAGACAAAAATGATGGGCATTTTAGAAGGGCATTTCAGGTTCATTGAAAATTATTTTAGTAAACCCTAGTTGGTTTCAGAGGGGACTGGGGGTTCTGTCATCCCCATTTCAAGTTTCTGATGAATGAGTAAACATGATGCAACACTCTAATGCATGACTAGCTAGGGTGTGACAACTCACCCCCACTCAAAAGAATCTCGTCCCGAGATTTGGGTTCCTCCGGGAAGAAGGCGGGATACTCGAGTCGAAGACGATCCTCCCTTTCCCAAGTTGCTTCATCCTCAGAATGGTGCGACCATTGAACCTTGAGAAACTTGATATTATGACGTCGCGTGGTACGTTCGGCTTGATCGAGGATACGAATGGGGTACTCTCGATATGTAAGATTATCTTGGAGATCAAGCGTTTCGTGGTCCACTTCACGGATAGGATCCGAGAAGCAACGCCTGAGTTGAGAAACGTGGAAGACATCGTGAACTCTGGAGAGGTGCGGAGGTAGTTCCAATTGGTAGGCAACTTCTCCTCGTTTGGCAAGAATGCGAAAAGGTCCAATGTAACAAGGAGCCAATTTGCCTTTGATACCGAAACGATGGGTTCCCTTCAGAGGGGTGACCCGAAGGTAAGCCTTCTCGTCAACCTCGAAAGTCATAGCCTTATGTTTTCGGTCATATTGACTCTTTTGACGGGATTGGGCTGTTTTCAACTTTTCACGAACGATTCGAACTTGTTCTTCTGCTTCCTGAATCATATCCGGGCCAAAGAATTGTCTTTCCCCGGTCTCTGACCAGTTAAGGGGTGTTCGACATCGTCGTCCATAGAGAACTTCAAAAGGGGCTTTACCCAAGCTAGATTGATAGCTGTTGTTGTAAGCGAATTCGGCAAATGGAAGGCACTTCTCCCAGTCCATTCCGAAAGAGATAACGGAGGCTCGAAGCATGTCTTCTAGAATCTGATTGACGCGTTCCACTTGACCACTTGACTGAGGGTGGAAAGCGGTGCTAAAGGAGAGACGAGTTCCCATAGCATTTTGGAAACTTTCCCAAAATCGAGAGGTGAAAAGACTTCCTCGATCCGAATTGATTTCCAAAGGAACACCATGGAGGGACACTATTCGGGAGATGTATAAGTCTGCCAGCTGGCTAGCGGTTATACTCTCACGAACAGGTAAGAAATGAGCTACTTTGGAAAGACGATCGACCACGACGAATATAGCATTATTCCCTCTTTTGGTCCTGGGAAAACCGGTAATGAAATCCATACCAATTTTATCCCATTTCCATTCAGGAATAGCTAAGGGTTGAAGGGTGCCAGCAGGCCGTTGATGCTCTGCTTTTACACGACGGCAGACGTCGCAATTGGCAATATACTGAGCAATTTCTCTCTTCATCCTAGTCCACCAGAACCTCTGGCGTAGGTCCTGATACATTTTTGTGCTACCGGGATGAATGGTGAGAGGAGATTCATGAGCTTCCTTAAGGATCAAACGCCTCAGGTTTCGCACTTTGGGAACCACTAGTCGATTCCCGAAGTATACGATCCCTTGATCATTAATGGAGAAGCAATTCGCAATTCCTTTCTGAATGTTTCTCTTGATGCGGGAGATTCCCGGATCTACCTTCTGTGCTTTGATAATTTGATCCGTAAGGGTAGGTTTTGCCACCAAGGTGGAAAGAAAACCTTGAGGTACAATGTGAAGGTTAAGCTTCCGAAATTCCTCATGGAGAAGCGGTTGACTTTGTTGTAACATCAGATTGTTACAATAAGATTTACGACTTAGCGCATCAGCCATGACGTTGGCTTTCCCTGGGGTATAGGTTATTCCTAAGTCGAAGTCTGTGATCAATTCAACCCAACGTCTTTGCCTGAGATTCAGATCCGGTTGGGTGAAGATGTACTTCAGACTTTGGTGATCAGTGAATATTTCGCAACGATTACCGAGGAGGTAATGTCGCCAGGTCTTAAGTGCATAGACTACGGCTGCAAGCTCTAGATCATGAGTAGGATAATTCTCCTCATGTGGGTGCAATTGCCGCGAAGCGTAAGCAATTACGTGTCGATCTTGCATGAGAATGCAACCTAGTCCTTGTCGCGAGGCGTCGCAGTAGATAACAAAGTCTTTGGAGAAGTCTGGCGGTACCAGCACGGGAGCAGAAGTCAGGCGTCTTTTCAGTTCCTGAAAGCTGTGCTCACATTGTGGAGTCCATTCGAACTTCTTATCTTTCTTGAGGAGTTCGGTTAGGGGTTTAGCAACTTTGGAGAAGTTCTCGACAAAGCGACGACAATAGCTCGCTAAGCCTAGAAAACTCCGAACTTGCTTGACCGATTCGGGTGGAGTCCAATTGAGGACGGCTTGAACTCGCTCAGGGTTAACAGCAATACCTTTACCAGATATTACATGACCCAGATAGGTCACTTCTGACAACCAGAATTCACATTTAGAAAATTTGGCATAAAGGCGATGCTCTCGAAGTTTCTTCAACACTAGCCTTAGATGTTCGGCATGTTCTTCCTCGTTCTTGGAGTAGATGAGTATATCATCGAGATAAACTACGACGAATTTATCCAAATACTCCATGAAGATTGAGTTCATTAACCGAGAAAAGGTGGCTGGAGCGTTGGTTAATCCGAAGGACATGACGGTGTACTCGTATTGGCCATAACGAGTAACAAAGGCCGTTTTAGGAATGTCCCCGTTTCTGATTTTGATTTGATGGTAGCCCAACCTCAAATCCATCTTGGAGAAGACTGAGGATCCAGCGAGCTGATCATACAGGTCGTTGATCCTGGGAAGTGGATATTTGTTCTTGATTGTGACCAAGTTGACAGGTCGGTAATCTACAACCATCCGGTCCGTACCATCCTTCTTCTTGACGAATAGGACGGGGCAAGCCCACGGAGATGAACTAGGTCGGATGAAACCCTTTTTCAAGGATTCATCGAGTTGTTTCTTAAGCTCGGCTAGTTCTAGGGGTGCCATCTTATAAGGTCTTCTAGCAATCGGAACGGTTCCTGGAATGAGGTCTATTACGAACTCAACATCCCTGTCAGGTGGAACACCTGGCAATTCCTCTGGAAAGACATCCGGGAAGTCACAGACTACCGGAACGTCCTCAAGGTCTGGCAAAGGGTTGGCGTTAAGAGAATATAGTTGTCGCTTGGCTATTCGAGTCAAAACGTTGACTATCTTGCCCGAAGGGTGGGTGAGTTGAACAGTCCTAGAGAAACAATCAATTTTGGCTTGATGAGCTGACATCCAGTCCATACCCAAAATGATATTAATATCTGAAGATTTAAGGGCTATCAAAGATGCGAGAAAAACAAGTCTGTCGACTTGGATTTCATTTCCATGGCTTACTCTAGAAGTTTGCCATTTGGATCCCGGAGTTTGAATTACCATAGAGGATGGCAAGTCACAGAATGCAACGTTATGCAAACGAGCATAATTTTCAGATATAAAAGAATGAGAGGCTCCTGTATCGAAAAAAACAGATGCCGGGTGGCAATTAACAAGAAGCGTACCGAGAACGATGTTGGGATCTTCTTGAGCTTCTTCGGCAGAGATACAGTTGACATGGCCACGTGAAGCGGTGACCGGTTTAGCGTGGAATACTTTCCCTGTCGGCTTGCCACGGCCAACAGCTTTAGCAGATTGATTGGGGTTGGTCTGGGGGCACTCCCGCATATAGTGACCAGATTCCCCACACTTGAAACAAGTCACGGAACTGGTACGTGGAGGAGCATTATTGGTTGGTCCCCCATAGGGCTTGGCCGGAGCAGACTGTTGAGCGGGGCGAGGCGCCTGGAAAGATGGCCTCGGTGTGAACCTGGGTGGCAGGGCGGTGTTGGGTACCCACACGCGGCGCTTCTGAGGACCAGCACCGGATGAGGAACCCATGTCACGTCCATGCTTGCGTGTTGCGTCATAGTCAGTCTGACCAGTTTCAGCACTGATGGCTTTGTTGACAAGTTTCGAAAAAGATGTGCACTCATGCAGACGGAGGTCGCGGCGAAGCTCAGGACTAAGGCCCTTATGGAACCTTGCTTGCTTCTTGGCGTCAGTAGACACTTCCTCAGTTGCATATCGGGCGAGATTACCGAACTCTCTGCTATAGACATCCACAGAAAGTCGGCCTTGGGTGAAATTGCAAAATTCTTCACGTTTACGGTCCATGAGACCCTCCGGAATGTGATGTTCATGGAAAGCCTCGCTGAACTCAGTCCAAGTAGGGACATGGCCTGCTGGGTGCATAGCTCCATAATTCTCCCACCATAGACTGGCGGGGCCTTCAAGATGATATGCAGCAAAGGTGACCTTGTCAGCCTCCGCTACCAGCGCGGAATGCAGCTTGTGAGAGATACTGCGAAGCCAGTCATCAGCGTCGAGAGGCTCGACGGAGTGATGGAACGTGGGTGGATGCAATTTGATAAAATCACTGAGTGACACCACGTTAGCCCTCTGATGGTGTGCTGTATTCTGCTCAATACGCTCCAACAAACGGTTTGTCTCCCGCTTGTTTCTCTCAGCTTCCATCATAACCTCGGCTAGTGAAGGAGGATGAGGCAGATTTTCATTCCTGCCCTCACTGCCCTCGGCCTGCTCTTGGGAAGCAGGGTTAGCGCGCGTGTTGACCATCCTAGGTAAACAAGACAATGATTTAGTCAGAATGGTAAGATTCCGACATAGGATACATAATGTAAGGAATAACTCGGAATGCAAGATGATCATCCAGAAACAGACGGTCTCGTGGAGCTTGTGGACCATAGGGGCTAGGATGAGGCCTTGGACCAACAAACGGTGGCCTGCGGGGACCGCGAGGTGGGGTGATGCCTCCTACATCACGCCAAACCATCACGTCCGGCAGAGCAGATCTCACAGGATAGAGATCGCGCATATCTGAATATCCAGCTTGCACCGCCGGTTCGAACCGAGTCAAAGTGGCCCAGTGGTCAGCACGGGTATTGAAGAGCTCTAACCTTAAGGCCCGATTTTCACGGTCCTTATCCTCGAGCATCTCAGCAGTGGTGCGAGTCCGTGAATCCTCCTGAGTGGAGTCAGCATAGATAGCCTGGAGATATCCTTGTGCTCCCGGGAGTGATCCTGGCATATACCGGAAGTCAGAGTCCCGAAATAAACCAGATCTGACTCGCATAATGGTCATCATAGAGTAGGCGGCATCCTGCACAGCCATCTCGATAGTAACCCCGAGTCCATAGGAACAGTGAAGAGGCTCGGTGGATCCAGGATAAGATGGAAATATCCTGACAGTGCAGAGATACTGGTTTTGATTAAAATCTCGGAATTGCTCTTCGACCGTGTACTCGGGATACCAGCGGTATCCAGCCTCAGTCATTACCCTGACCAACTTAGCAGTATGGCCGGGTACATCTAGGCATCGAGTCAGGCGAACCACTTGATTGAGGTCGCGAGTGGCCATCTGAAAGCACAATTATAAGCAAAGGCATTAGAATTTCTAGCAAAATTTTGGCAGCATAACAGCTGTAAATGCTCAAGAAGGATTTTGAGACATTTGACAAGGATTTCGTACACACTCAACATCATCATATCAAAGTTCTGAAATCAGGTTGGCAACATAATGTGGTAGTAGAACTGAACTAGGCTTGTATCCATCAAACTTATAAGGTACTACTGATTAGTAACTCGTGATCCTGATAGAGAGAGCAGATCCTAATTCCTTAACCCCCGGTGGAAGAATGGACTGACTCAGATCAGAAGGTCATAAGGTATAAGAAGTAAAAGGAGCCTTACGTTCCAACCCACAAACAATTCCCCTACATATAACTAAGAATTTCTAGACTCAACATCGACCAGTTTGGCTTGGAGAACCTACAGGCAGTCCGGCTCTGATGCCAACGCTGTCAGGACCCCGACTCGATGTCACATCGATCTAGCTGGTAACACCTCATATCACTTTGCGGCCTCACGCACGGTATCCCCACGGGTGTCGTCTTACCTCTTCCCGGGACCGTTTGCGCCTTTTGGCTCACGTATATGATGGTGTCGCTAGCATCCATATGATAAGGAGCCCGGGCTGACATGACTAGTCGTAAACCCAAAGTGGCACAGACTTACAGGGACAGGCATCCATGACCCAGCTTCGAACGTGTCGGTCATCAGCAAGTGGGTCCGGGCTGTAGCACTGGGCTAGCAGGACTCCGGTAAACCGGGCTGTAGCGGGCTAACAGGACTCCGGTACTCAAAGCGTGACATTTCCCCGAAGGGACAGACACAGGAACGAAGAAGGACACATGCCGGCCAGCCTAAGTGTTCCAGAGCAGTAGCAAGCTACCATGGCTCAGCGGTAACACTAGGAGACATTTCCCGGTAAGAGAGGCTACTAAAGATAAACAACTAGATAGTCAGATCCCACACATACCAAGCATTTCAATCACACACACAATATGCTCGATATGTGCAAATACAACGAAGCATCACAACATGACTCTATGACACAAGTACTTTATTTAAGGCTCAGGGAGCCATACATAACATACACACAAGGGTACGGGTCTTACGACCCAACATACAAGTCATACAGTCATACAAGCTAGCAGCGGAAGTAACTTGTCTGAGTACAGACAACTAGTAAAATAAAAGAGGCTTGGAAAGCCTAGCTATACTACGTGGTCCTTCACAAGCTCAGGGTCACCACCTGGGTCTTTAGCCTACTCGTTGATGTCAACGTCTACATAGAACCCATCAGAAGGGGTTGCAGCGTCTTCTGTAAAAATGTAGATTATAGCAACATGAGTACAAAGGTACTCAGCAAGACTTACATCAGATCCTACATACATGCATAGTATCAAGAAGGGTTGGTGGAGTTATTGCAGCAAGCCAGCTTTGACTCTTGGCTAGACTATCCTACGTTACTCCATTTTGGAATAGTTTTGCGCACACGAGTCCACTATTCACCACTTCAATACACTACCGAGGATCCACCTCCGTCTTCCTACGGAAGAGCCATCCTCGGCACTCACACTTATCTTGAGGCTTTTAGTAGTTTCCATTTACTTGTCTATGAACTGTATAGGCAACCAAGTAGTCCTTTACCGCGGACGCGGCTATTCGAATAGATCATGTTAACCCTGCAGGGGTGTACTTCTTCATACACGCTCCCACCACTTACCGTCGTTTACACGACATGTACTCGGCAACCTTCAAGCGGAAGCCCAACGTGGGTGTCGGCCACGACCTACCTAATCACCTAAGCCTCCAGTCCAGGTTTATCGCCTATTCAGGTTCCATTCGCAGGGAGTCCGGCCGAGGTTTCCCATACGGCCCCGAACGATGTGAACAGGGTTCCCGAGATACCTAACGGGTATTCGGTACACCGTGCCACGTACCTACCGCATCACAGCCCACCCCTACGGTCAGCGCTGTCCACGGCCTCCAGTAGGCTACAAACACCAGAAACTACTTGCAACTCCTGGACGGAGAACTAGGGTGAATAAGAAGCCGAGAGGGTCCATTGGTTTCGGGCCCAATGCATGGTAGTAGCTGATTCTTAAATCACACATACAGATCTCAGTGCTTAAGGTCGGCTTCAATGAAACAACCCACCATGTACTCCTACATGGCCTCTCATCGATACCTTTACCAAATCGTGTTCACCACACCTCTCTCATTACCGACATAATCATTTCACTCTAGCCCATCACCCAGATGAACCAGACCTGACACAACTCTAAGCATAGCAGGCATAGCAAGGTAGGAACAACACATACATAAGGCTCAATCAACTCCTACACATGCTAGTGGGTTTCATCTAGTTACTGTGGCAATGACAGGTCATGCAGAGGAAATGGGTTCAACTACCGCAGCACACAGCAGTTTGAATCGCGTTGTCTTAATGCAGTAAAAGGGAGCAGGAGCGAGAACATGGGATTGTATCGATATGATCAAATGGTTGGTTGCTTGCCTGATGGTTCGATGCACGGATACGGTTCTTCGTTAGGGTAATCACGGTACTCCTCGGGAACAGATCCTGTCGCAAAGGACATCGATATACAAGCATCACCAAACAATGTGCAACAATATGATGCATGCATGAAACATGGCAATATGAGTGTGTTGGGCTAATGCAACTAAAGCCAGAAGTGTTTGAACAAATTTGAATCAAAGATTCAAATTCCAAATTCAAATATGGCCTTTTAAAGTGCCTTTTCTTGTTCTGCTTAAAACATCAAGTTAACTTGTTTGATCATGCATGGAAATAGTACAGATGGATAGATTGGATTTTTCTGATCATTTTTCATATATAATTTGTCCAATTTGGAGTTACAGAATAAAAGTTATGAATTTTTGAAGTTTAATTAATATTCTGGAATTTCCTGATTTAATTTAAATCCAGAAATTCAATTACTGCGTCAGCCTGACGTCACAGTGGCATCAGCAGGTCAACAGGGCTGGCTCGGGTCAAACCTGACGTGTGGGGTCCACACGTCAGTGACACAGGGGCTAATCCCGCGTTGACCCGGGCTGGTTAGCTTTGACTATGCCCTGGGCCCACTTGTCAGCGTCAGTAGGTGGGGGGGTTAGTGACTAATTAACTAAGCCACGTCAGCCCGCCGGAGTTCTGGCCGGCGGCGACCATTAGCGCGGCGGCGAGAGTGGTTTTGGTCGTTTCGGCCACCAAATGGACGACGGAGGACATCTACGTGTTGCTGAGGTCGAGCCGCGTCTATTGGTGGTGGTGGTTGGGCTCGGGGTGGCCGGAGTTGACGGCGGCGAGCTCGGCTGCGGCGGCCGGAGTTCGGGTGCGGTCGGGATCAGTGTTGCAGGGGGTTTGGGGGGGTGTTGGTGCATGCTACGTGCTCCTAGTGAGGTGTGGAGCACGATGGTGAGCTCGGTTGGGCGCTACGGCGACCGTGGCCACGACGGCGACATCGCCGGCGGCGTGGAGCTCTCGGCCGAGGTGGAGCTAGGGCCTAGAGGTCGGGAGAGACCAGGGGAGAAGGGGGAAACGACTCGGGGGCTCACCGCGGTTGCAGTGGGCGTCGAAGCGGGCTCGGGGACGCGTCGGAGACGACGAATTTGACGGCGACGATGATCGGAGTCCGAAGAGGGGAACGGCGACGAGGCGGCGATGCAGGGCTTCCGGGGGCCCGTGGAGCGGTGGGGAGGAAGAGGGAGTCGAGGCGGAGCTCTTGAGCTAGTCGGGGGAGCAAGGGGTGGTCGGAGACGGTGGCTATGGCGAACGGTGGCGACGGTGGTGTTCGGTCGGGCGGGAGAGAGAGCGAGGGAGAGCCGGGGAGAGTGAATGGGGTGTCGGCGAGGTCGGGGCGACGACCAGAAGACGATCCACGCGGCGCAACGGCGACCAGGGCGATGCAGAGAGGCTGGGTGGTGCGTGGCGAGCTCGGGCGCGCCATGCTCACCTCCCTGCCTGCTCTAGCAAGGGGAAGCAGCTGGCTGGCACGGGCCAGCACAGTGCTGGGCCGGCTGGGCTGGGCAGGTAGGTCCAGGTAAGTCTACTCCTTTTATTTATTTTCTGTTTTCTGTTTTTATTTAATATATCTGCAACTTTGTTGAATTAAATAAAATACCTAGGCAACTTCAAAATTCACCAAACTATTTCTGGCCCATAGTTGGATTATTTCCAACATGAAACATTTTAGTTTGGAGATATTTGAGCATTTAAATATTTTATATTATTTTAAATGCCCAAACTCAAATATCTATGATTTAATTCAAAAACCCTAGGATGCCCTAGGAAAATGTGCACCACTTTTGGCAGAGGTTCTGAACCAAGACAAAAATGATGGGCATTTTAGAAGGGCATTTCAGGTTCATTGAAAATTATTTTAGTAAACCCTAGTTGGTTTCAGAGAGGACTGGGGGTTCTGTCATCCCCATTTCAGGTTTCTGATGAATGAGTAAACATGATGCAACACTCTAATGCAAGACTAGCTAGGGTGTGACATGGATGATGATGAGACCGACGAGCAGGAGTTTCAGAAAGCCACAGAGGTTTTGTGCGTTGATGGCGGTGCTTCTCTGCATACTTCGCACCGCCAGCTCAAACAGTGGGTGCGGGAAGTTAATGCAGCAGAACCATCAGTTGAGTCACGCAAACCTCTGAAGTGGTCCAGCACGCCTATCGTCTTTGATGTTGAGGATCACCCTGATCACATAACTGCGGTCGGGTGCTTGCCGATGTTGGTTTCACCAACTATCCGCAACCTCAAGGTCACAAAGATGCTGGTTGACGGCGGGGCCAGCTTGAATCTGATCTCCTCCGCGGTACTCAAGAAGCTCCAGATCCCCGACAGCGAGCTCGAAGAGACCGGCACATTTCAAGGAATTAATCCGGGAAGGAGCAAGCCGAAGGGGAAGATCACGTTGCCAGTGACATTTGGCAGCGAGCTGAACTTCAGAACAGAGAAAGTCACTTTTGACGTTGTTGATTTCCCATTGCCCTACAATGGGATACTCGGTCGTCCAACGCTCGCCAAGTTCATGGCAGCCTCTCACTATGTCTACAACGTGCTCAAGATGCCCGGTCCGATAAGTGTCATTTCTGTCCTTGGCGACAAGAAGGACGCCCTTATCTGTACCAACAAGATTTACCGGGAAGCAGCAGCCGCAGCAGAACGCAAGCCACTTGCCGCCGAAGCTCCCAGGGGGAAGAAGAAGACCAAGTCCGCAAGAGCTCTGATGCCCACTCCGGCAAGCGCACCTCTTCGGAGTGCTACGCTACCGTCGAGGACGCACCATCGAGCTCCACCGGCAAGTGTAAGAAGGCAAAGACAGCTTCACCAGAGATCAAGAAAGTGGCCGCCAAGGAGGACGGCACTGGTGGTACCTTCACCATCAGTGCCACGCTTGACCCTAAATAGGAAACCGCGCTCGTTGCTTTCCTGCGGGCGAATGTCGACGTGTTTGCATGGCAACCGTTTGACATCCCCGGTGTTCCCAGGAAAGTAATTGAGCACCACCTTGCCATCTGTCCTCACGCGCGACCCGTCAAGCAGAGAGTCAGGAAACAAACAGTAGAGCGACAAGAATTCACTGCAGAAGAGATCAAGAAGTTGGAAGCAGCAGGGCTTGTCAGAGGAGTGCTCCATCCTACGTGGCTGGCCAATCCTGTAGTCGTGTGCAAAGCAAATAGGAAATGGAGGCTTTGTATTGACTTCACTGATGTTAATAAAGCTTGTCCCAAAGACCCATTTACCTTGCCACGCATTGACCAGATTGTTGACTCCACGGCTGGATGTGATATGCTGTCATTTCTTGATGCATATTCAGGATATTATCAGATCCTCATGGCAGAAGAGGATGAGGAGAAAACCGCATTCATTACTCCATGTGGCACATACTGTTTTGTACGGATGCCTTTCGGACTAAAGAATGCTGGTTCAACATTTGCGAGGGCAGTTCACAAAGCTTTTGAGTCACAGTTGCACAGAAATGTAGAAGCTTACATGGATGACATAGTGGTCAAAAGCAAAGATAGAGCAACTCTGATCCAAGATTTGGACGAGACCTTTGCAAATCTGCGCAAGATCAACCTTAAGCTCAACCCCGAGAAGTGTGTGTTTGGAGTCCCTTCTGGCAAGCTTCTCGGGTTCTTCGTATCTCAGCGGGGGATCAAAGCCAATCCCGACAAGATCAAGGCCATTGAGCAGATCGAAGCACCGAAGCGCGTCAAGGATGTACGAAGGCTTGCCGGCTGCGTGGCTGCTCTCAGCAGGTTTATCTCTAAGTCTGCGGAGCGCGCCCTGCCATTTTTCAAAATTTTGAAAAAGGCAGGTCCAATGAAATGGACTCCGGAAGCGGAGGCTGCGCTGCAGGACTTGAAGAGGTACATGTCCTCCACTCCAATACTTGTCGCACCTAAGCCACAAGAGAAGTTGCTGCTATATCTAGCGGCAAC
The DNA here is from genome assembly GCF_018294505.1 of Triticum aestivum. Classification (NCBI taxonomy): domain Eukaryota; kingdom Viridiplantae; phylum Streptophyta; class Magnoliopsida; order Poales; family Poaceae; genus Triticum; species Triticum aestivum. The sequence goes on from NC_057810.1 coordinate 271,601,265, forward strand.
CAATCAAGTGGTTCGTGCTGCGTTAGTAGCGGAGAGGGAGGCGGATGATGAGCCAGCGACCGCGGCAAGCACGTCCAGCGACAAGCAGGGGGCTTCCCCGACAAGCTCTGGTCCCGACAAAGATGAATCTGTGCAGCCACAAGAAGAGAAGCAGAAGAAGATGGTGCAGCGCCCAGTTTACTTTGTCAGTTCCCTTCTACAGGGGGCTAGATAAAGGTATTCTGGTGTGCAGAAATTGCTTTTAGGCCTTCTTATGGCCTCGAGGAAGCTGCACCATTACTTTCAAGCACATGAGATCACAGTTGTCACTCGCTTTCCGTTGAAGAGGATATTGCAGAATCCAGAAGCAACAGGCAGGATTGTCGAGTGGGCACTAGAACTGTCAAGCTTTGGCCTCAAGTTTGAGAGTACTTCAACTATTCAGAGCCAAGCATTGGCAGAATTCATTGCAGAATGGACGCCAACACCTGATGAAGAAACTCCAGAGACGAGCATCCCCGTCAAGGAAGCAAACCAAGAATGGATCATGTACTTTGATGGTGCCTTCTCCATGCAAGGCGCCGGTGCGGGAGTGTTGCTTGTCGCACCCACCGGAGAGCACCTCAAGTGTGTGGTCCAGATGCACTTTCCCAAGGAGCAAGCGACAAACAATACTGCAGAGTATGAAGGTTTGCTTGCCGGACTCAGGATCGCGGCAGACCTTGGGATCAAGAAGCTTATTGTTAGGGGTGACTCGCAACTTGTCGTCCATCAAGTAAGGAAAGATTATCAGAGTCCGTTGATGGAAGCTTACATTGATGAAGTGAGAAAGTTGGAAGGGCATTTTGACGGCCTGCAGATGGAGCATGTCCCGAGAGCCCAGAACGAAGTTGTTGATGGCCTGTCAAAGTGCGCTGCATTAAAGTTACCTGTGGAACCAGGGATCTTTGTGCTCAAGCTGACTCAACCATCTATAACACCACCAACTGGACAGAGCAAGAAGAGGAAGTTGATTTCCGGTGACTACTTTCCGGCGGAGCTCCCCAAAGCCGCCGCCAAGAAGGTCCCCAAGATCAACACCAAAGGTGCTGGGGAGCAGTCTGCTCCGACAAGCCCTAGGGTTTGTTCCGTTGAAGCAGACGCTCCCAACAAGTTTTGCTCCGGCAAGCTTGCCGGGGAACATCAAGCTCCGGCTAAGCCGCAGGTTCTTGCCGTAGAAGCAGATGTTCCCGCAGCAGCATTTGTGCTATTAATCCTTGTTGTCGAGCCGCAAGCTCCAGCATGCGCGCAGCAGATTGTCCGTTTCCTTCAGACAGGAGAACTTCCCGAAGAACAAGAAGAAGTGGAGAGATTAGCCCGGCAATCAAGTATGTACCAGTTTATCGACGACATACTATACAGAAGAAGATTCAATGGAGTGAAATTGAAGTGTATTCCCCAGGAAGATGGACAGAAGCTATTGGCAGAGATACATGGAGGCATATGTGGTCATCAAATTGGCGCAAGAGCACTTGCCGGCAAGGCGTTCCGGCAAGGTTTCTTTTGGCCAACAGCCCTCCAGGATGCAACTGCACAAGTAACCAAGTGTGAAGCGTGCCAGTTCCACTCCAAGCAGATACACCAGCCAGCTCAAGCTCTCCAGACGATCCCTTTATCCTGGCCATTTTCCGTCTGGGGGATCGACATCCTCGGCCCTTTTCCCCGAGCTGTCGGGGGCTTTGAGTACTTGTACGTTGCAATCGACAAGTTCAGAAAGTGGCCGTAAGTGGAAGCGGTGAGGAAGGTGACAGCACAATCAGCAGTCAAGTTCTTCAGGTCGATTGTTTGCCATTTCGGAGTCCCTAACAGGATCATCACCGACAATGGCACACAATTCACGAGCCGCACCTTCATGCAGTACGTCCAAGATCTTGGCGCCAAGGTCTGCTTCGCTTCTGTTGCTCACCCGAGAAGCAACGGTCAAGCCGAGAGGGCAAACGCTGAAGTGCTGCGCGGGCTCAAGACCAGAACTTTTGACAGGCTGCACAAGTGCGGAAAGAACTGGATTGAGGAGCTGCCGGTGGTTCTTTGGTCGATCAGGACGACGCCAAATCGAGCCACTGGCCAGACACCTTTCGCTCTAGTATATGGAGCAGAGGCAGTTCTCCCCATGGAACTCGTATACGGATCCCCTCGAGTGCTCGCTTATGATGAGCTTGAGCAAGAGCAGCTGCGACAAGATGACGCGCTGCTCCTTGAGGAAGATCGTCTTCAGGCTGCTGTACGAGCTGCTCGATATCAGCAAGCTTTGCGCCTCTACCATAGCCGCAAAGTCAATGCCAGAAGTCTCGAGGAACGCGACCTTGTTCTTCGGCGCATTCAATCCGCCAAGAATTCTAACAAGTTGACGCCGAAGTGGGAAGGCCCTTATCGGGTGAAACGGGTCACTAGGCCTGGCGCTGTCCGCCTTGAGACCAAAGATGGCTTTCCGGTGAGCAACTCCTGGAACATTGAGCATCTTTGTAAGTTTTACCCGTAAGGCGCGGTTGCCGGAACCTGTTCCGGCAAGCACCTTTTGTACAAGCCTTGCCGCTATTGCATGTAACCCTTTGTACAAAGCCGGGCGCAGATCCCGTGCACAAATAAAGATCATATGCTCCACACATCTTGTTATATTTCATGCTTTTTTCTTTTTTGCATGTATTATCTGACACTTTGTGCAGAACTTACCCCCGTTAAGCAACAACGAGCCCTAAGGCTCCATATCTTTATTTTCTCTTCTTTCTTTTTCTCAAAAGGAAGGTTCCCTCGCCCACAAGTTCACCGGGGGGGAGGAGAAGATAATGGTGTGGACCAGGCGTCGTTCAAGAAAGTATCGCCTTGCCGGGACGAAAACGACAGAAAAGCTAAGTTGCCAAAGTTTGAGCACAATCAGTTTTAAAAAAAAAATTAGTTATTTTCCTTGAACGACCGTGCTTTGTATGGAAAACCTATGCGCGGAGGAACCAACTCGTAGTTACTTGCGCCCTTACTTTGTTTCGAGTCCGCTCAACAATTTAAGTGTGCTGCGACTAGCTGCGACAAGGTTTCTTGCCGGAGGTAGCACCGCCAGCAGGCTGCTGATGTTCCGCACTCAGCGCTCGCGGCAAGGGTGCTCACGCCGGCAAGTTCTCTAAAAGCGTAGGGTAAAAACATACAAAGGAAGGAATCGAGTAAAGGAAATAACATGGAAAATACTGCCCAAGATAAAGTTATATTACAAAGGTAACTTGTCGCAGCACTAACTGAATTGTCCTCGTAACATAAATGGGAGCGACAAGGAAAGGAGGAAACAGGCGGCCTAGTCTACGCGATCGCCGTCAACCCTCTTGACTTCATTCACCTTGTCCACAATGGGTGCGACAAGGGCCTTGAGCTCTTCAAGATCAGCACCCGCCGGCAGCTTCTTGAGGATGTGGGTGAGGTTGATGCCTAGGTTGCGGAAGAGCACCTTCACCAGCACCTTCTCCAGAACTCTGGCGCAGATCGTGCACGACTCGTCGGCCAGCTGCTTGGGGGTCCTTTCCCGGAGTTGCTGGATCACCGTCGCCACGCCCTTGAAGAACAGAGTGAGCTTGGCGCTGGGCTGGAGGTTCTCATCGGAGGAGTACCCGAAACCCTCCAGTTCCAGCTGCACCAGCTCCTCGTCGATGACTGCGGCGATGTTGACAAGGCCCTCCGTCCAGAGCTCCACGGTATCCCTGAAGGTGTTCTGATTCTCGGCGGCCCTCGTCAGCAGCGCCTCGTTGGCCTTGAGCTCCTGCTTCAAGTCCTCCTCCGCTTCTTGGCGCCGTCCAGCGTCTCAGTCAGCGTAGCCAGCTTCAGCTTGAGATCGGCATTGGCGTCCTTGGCGGCGTTCAGCTCCCTGCCCTTCTCAGAGAGACGACCCTGCAGCTCACCATGGGCAAGGGCGTCCTTCTCGCGCTCGTGCTGGAGCGCGGCAAGCTCTTCATTTTTCGCCTTGATATCAGCCTCTAGCTGCGTCACCTTCAGCTCCAACTCCAAAACAGTGAAATTAAAATTGAGGCCCGGGCACAGCCTCATGATATCCGCCGGACCCCCGAATGGCCAGGCGGGTCTCCCCCTCTCCTGCAGAGGGGCGATGCGGCGCCGAAGAAAGTCCGCGCCAACAGCCCCTACAGTAAGCCCGGCAAGCCTGAGCCGCAAGATCCGGGTGGTGGCGATCTTCAGTCTGGCATCGTCCGCCGCCAGGGCGCTCCAATCGCCACCTCGCACTACTCGGGTTTGGCGCAAGTTGGTGAATGGCTGCGGGTTCTCATCAACAATCCAACACCAATCCGCTCTCCACTCCTCCCATTTGCTATGGAGCTCCCCCTCCAGATAGACCTCCTTCATGCCGACTCTCGAGATCCAGGCGATCCCGCTAGCTAAGGGCTCTCCTTTCTCGGCCCGGGGCATGAAGTAGTGGCGAAAAAGGGCAACGTTTGGGTGGATTCCGACGAAGTTCTCGCAGAGATGTGCGAAAACCGCCATGGTCAGAACGGCGTTGGGGGTGAAATCAAGGAGATGAAACCCGTAGGTATTCATGATATCACAGAAGAAATCGGAGAAGGGCGGGCAGAGCCCGCAATAGAAGAATAGAGCAAAGAAGGGGTATCCTTTTGGACACCGTTTCAAAGTGGAAGCGGCGGCGGAAAGTACCTGCGTGCGCGGATGCGCCCGCGTCTCCGTTGACCAGAAGATATAGAACCATCCCTCAGCTCCTTCGTGGTGAGCTCAGAGGGGAAGAGTGCTCGCTCCTTCCGCAGCGCCTCAAGCCGCAGCGCCTCGGCCGACTTCGCACCCTTCCCGGTCTTCGGAGCCATGGCGGAAGCGGTGGGGGAGATCGAGGGTGCAGCGGCGACGGCAAAGACGGGGGGCGGAGCGCTGCTCTCTTTCGGCTTTGGGAAGCGAAGGGGAGCGGCGGAGATTTCTGAGGAAGGAACTGCAAGTGGCGAAGGTGGGGGAACGGCCCCTGTTTCCCCTGCTTATAAAGAGGAGGAGGCGAACGTTACACTTTTTCCGAATAAAGAATCACCCACGATCTCTCCCGCGACGCCGCGTTCGACGCGTGCCGTTACGGGAGGGCGCGGTGGATACAGAGTTAGATATGGTGTGGACCCAGGCCGCGTGTGCCCGTGCCCTGTTTTGGGCCTGGCCCAACAGCGCTCGGCACCGTGTGTGGCCCAGGCCCGGGGGCTCCTATGGGTGTACTAAAGTAGGGGTACCTTAGTATCCCGAACTTGTGCACGGGCAGTCGCAGCGTCCCGCGGCAAGGCTTGCCGGGTGCCCGCCAAGATGCTCCGTAGTTCCTATTGAAGCCATTCAAGAACAAAGTGTTTTAACTGAGAAGACAAGACCCCGGCAAGAGGAGCTTGCCGGGAAGGACAAGGCCCCGGCAAGATGAGCTTGCCGGGAAGGCAAACCAAGGCATTTCAAGAAACTTGCCGCGACGCGCCACGCGTCCCGGCAAGACCCGATGAACGACAAGCTCCCGGGCGCGACAAGACAACGACCGCGGCAAGGCGCTTGCCGCGGCGAAGCCACCACTCTGTGCCCACGCTTCAGCGCATCCATCGACGTGTCGCTGCAGGACCGTTCCAGGCGCACGTGGCAGGAAGCTGTGCAGCCAAGCGGTGCGAGGTGGCAAGTGGAGATGACGAGAAGGCCATCGTGGCGAACTGTGGCAACCCTAACGGTCGCTTTTTTGCACTGTTTGGGCGACGCGGACGGGCATTAAATTCTCTTGTCCCCTGCCGTCAGAGTTAGGTAGGATCCACTGTAGATGGCAGTTGTACCAACCACCCCTTTTACACTTTTACCCCTGCATGTGTTGCCACCTGTCGGTGATCCCTTGAGCCTATAAAAGGAGGCCCATGCGCAACGTAGAAGGGGTTCGACTCATTCGAAACTACAGAACGCTCACGCTCTAGAGCAAGAACACAATACAAATCACAGTCAAGAAGCAGCCGAGGCGGCCACGAGAGGGTAGGGTGCCCCCCCCATAGGGCGCGCCCCCTGCCTCGTGTGCCCCTCGGGCGGCCACCGACGTACTTCTTCCTCCTATATAAGCCTATGTACCCCGAAAACATCCAGGGAGCCAACTAAACACAATTTCCACCGCCGTAACCTTCTCTATCCGCGATATCCCATCTTTGAGCCTTCGCTGGCGCTCTGCTGGAGGGGGAATCGACCATGGAGGGCTTCTACATCAGCACCATAGCCCCTCCGATGAGTTGTGAGTAGTTTACCAAGGACCTTCAGGTCCATAGTTATTAGCTAGATGGCTTCTTCTCTCTTTTTGGATCTCAATACAATGTTCTCCCTCTCTCTTGTGGAGATCTATTCGATGTAAACTCTTTTTGTGGTGTGTTTGTCGAGATCCGATGAATTGTGGGTTTATGATCAAGTTTATCTATGAGAAATATTTGAATGTCCTCTAAATTCTTTTATGTATGATTGGGTTATCTTTGCAAGTCTCTTCGAATTATCAGTTTGGTTTGGCCTACTAGATTGATCCTTCTTGCCATGGGAGAAGTGCTTAGCTTTGGGTTCAATCTTGCGGTGTCCTTACCCAGTGATAGTAGGGGTTGCAAGGCACGTATTGTATTGTTGCCATCGAGGATAAAAAGATGGGGTTTATATCATATTGCATGAGTTTATCCCTCTACATCATGTCATCTTGCTTAAGGCCTTACTCTGTTCTTATGAACTTAATACTCTAGATGCAGGCAGGAGTCGGTCGATGTGTGGAGTAATAGTAGTAGATGCAGGGAGGAGTCGGTCTACTTGTCACGGATGTGATGCCTATATACATGATCATGCCTAGATAATCTCATAATTATTCGCTTTTCTATCAATTGCTCGACAGTAATTTGTTCACCCACCGTAATGCTTATGCTCTTGAGAGAAGCCTCTAGTGAAACCTATGGCCCCCGGTTCTATATCTTATCATATTTGCTTCCAATCTACTTTTATTTGCATCTTTACTTTTTGAATCTATATTATAAAATACCAAAAATATATTTATCTTATCATACTATCTCTATTAGATCTCACTTTCGCAAGTGGCCGTGAAGGGATTGACAACCCCTTTATTGCGTTGGCTGCGAGTTCTTTGTTTTTTTGTGTAGGTGCGTGGGACTTTTGAAGAGCCCCCTACTGGATTGATACCTTGGTTCTCAAAAACTGAGGGAAATACTTATGCTACTAATGCTGCATCACCCTTTCCTCTTCAAGGAAAACCAACGCAAGCTCAAGACATAGCAAGAAGGATTTCTGGCGCCGTTGCCGGGGAGGTATTCGCTCAAGTGAAGACATACCAAGTACCCATCACAAACTCATCTCCCTCGCATTTACATTATTTGCCATTTTCCTCTCATTTTCCTCTCCCCCACTTCACCCTTGCCGTTTTATTCGCCCTCTCTTTCCCAATCTCCTCCTCTCTTTTCGCTTGTCTTTTTCTGTTTGCTTGTGTGTTGGATTACTTCTTGCCATGGCGCAAGATAATACCAAATTGTGTGATTTCTCGAATACCAATAATAATGATTTCCTTAGTACTCCGATTGCTCCTCTTAATGATGTTGAGTCTTGTGAAATCAATACTAATTTGCTGAATCTTGTTATGAAAGATGAATTCGCCGGCCTTCCTAGTGAAGATGCCGCTACTCATCTAAACAACTTTGTTGATTTGTGTGATATGCAAAAGAAGAAAGATACGGATAATGATATTGTTAAATTGAAGTTATTTCCACTTTCACTTAGAGATCGTGCTAAAGTTTGGTTTTCGTCTTTGCCTAAAAATAGTATTGATTCTTGGAACAAGTGCAAAGATGCTTTTATCTCTAAGTATTTTCCTCCTGCTAAGATCATCACTCTTAGGAACGATATTATGACTTTTAAACAACTTGATCATGAGCATGTTGCCCAATCTTGGGAAAGAATGAAATTAATGATTCACAATTGCCCTACTCATGGTTTGAACTTATGGATGATCATACAAATTTTTTATGCCGGTTTGAACTTTGCTTCTAGAAATCTCTTAGATTCGGCTGCGGGAGGCACGTTTATGGAAATCACGTTAGGAGATGCTACAAAACTTCTTGATAATATTATGGGTAATTATTCTCAATGGCACACCGAAAGATCTTCTAGTAAAAAAGTGCATGCTATAGAAGAAATCAATGTTTTGAGTGGAAAGATGGATGAACTTATGAAATTGTTTGCTACTAAGAATACTCCTCCTGATCCCAATGATATGCCTTTTTCTACTTTTATTGCGAATAATAATGAATCTATGGATGTGAATTTTGTTGGTAGGAATAGTTTTGGAAACAATGCTTATAGAGGAAACTTTAATTCTAGACCGTTCCCTAGTAATTCCTCTAATAATTATGGAAATTCCTACAATAATTCTTATGGTAATTTTAATAAGATGCCCTCTGATTTTGAGAATAGTGTGAAATAATTTATGATCTCTCAAAAGAATTTTAATGCTTTGCTTGAAGAAAAATTGCTCAAAGTTGATGATTTGGCTAGGAACGTTGATAGACTTTCGCTTGATGTTGATTCTCTTAAACTTAGATCTTATTCTCCTAAGCATGATATCAATGAGTCTCTCAAAGCAATGAGAATTTCCATTGATGAGTGCAAATAAAGAACCGCTAGATTACGTGCTAAGAAAGATTGCTTTATAAAGGCGTGTTCTTCTAGTTTTCATGAAAATAATGATGAAGATCTTAAAGTTATTGATGTGTCTCCTACTAGATCTTTGTTTTGCAATATGAATCTTGATAATTATGGGAATGAAGATGAGTCAACTTTACCTAGAAGGCGTCCCAAGAATTCGGAGTTTTTAGATCTTGATGCTAAATTTGGTAAAAGTGGGATTGGAGAGGTCATGACTTGAAATAGTATTGAACCCACTATCTCGGATTTCAATGAATTTGATTATGATAATTGTTCTTTAGAAGGTTGTATTTCCTTGTTGCAATCCGTTGTTAATTCTCCTCATGCTTATAGTCAAAATAAAGCTTTTACCAAACATATCGTTGATGCCTTGATGCAATCTTATGATGAAAAACTTAATTTGGAAGTTTCTATACCTAGAAAACTTAATGATGAGTGGGAACCTACTATAAATATTAGAATTAAAGATCATTAGTGTTTTGCTTTGTGTGATTTGAGTGCTAGTGTTTCCACGATTCTGATAACTTTATGTGATACTCTAGGTTTCCATGATCTTGATGATTGCTCTTTAAATTTGCACCTTGCGGATTCCACCATTAAAAAGCCAATGGGAAGGATCAATGATGTTCTCATTGTTGCAAATAGAAATTTGGTGCCCGTAGATTTTATCGTTCTTGATATAGATTGCAATCTTTCTTGCCCTTGGTAGACCTTTCCTTAGAACAATTGGTGCGATTATTGATATGAAGGAAGGGAATATTAGATTCCAATTTCCATTGAAGAAAGGCATGGAACACTTTCCAAGAAAGAAAAGTCAAATTACATTATGAATCTATCATGCGAGCTACTTATGAATTGAGTGCCAAAGATGGCACTACTTAGATTTATCTTCGCTTTTATGCCTAGCTAGGGGCGTTGAACGATAGCGCTAGTTGGGAGACAACCCAATTTTCTTTGTGTTTTTTGTTTTTGTTCTTGTTTAGTAATCAATCTTGCATCTACCTTCTGTTTAGATGTGTTTTTATCTTTTAATTAGTGTTTGTGCAAAGTAGAACCTATAGGATAACCTATGATGATAGTCGATTTGATTCTGCTGAAAAACAGAAACTTTTCGCGCACGAATTTAGTTTTGTTAAATCACAGAAACGTGCTTTTGCATTGATTCTTTTTGCTTCTGATCAATAGACAAATTTTCCAGGACTTCCTATTTTGGTAGGACTTTTAGAGTTCCATAAGTTTGCGTTAGTTATAGATTTCTACAGACTTTCTCTTTTTGACAGATTCTGTTTTTCGTGTGTTGTTCGCTTATTTTGATGCATCTATGGCCAGTAAAATAGTTTATAAACCATAGAGAAGTTGGAATAGAGTAGGTTTAACACCAAAATAAATAAAGAATGAGTTCATTACAGTACCTTATGTGGTGGTTTTCTTTTCTTTCACTAATGGAGCTTATAAGATTTCCTGTTGAGTTTTGTGTTGTGAAGTTTTCAAGTTTTGGGTAAAGCTTTTATGGACTATGGAATAAGGAGTGCCAAGAGCCTAAGATTGGGGATGCCCATGGAACCCCAAGATATTCAAGGATAGCCAAAAGCCTAAGCTTGGGGATGCCCCGGGAAGGCATCCCCTCTTTCGTCTTCGTTCATCGGTAACTTTACTTGGAGCTATATTTTTATTCGCCACATGATATGTGTTTTGCTTGGAGCGTCGTGCATTATATTAGTCTTTGCTTTTTAGTTTACCACAATCATCCTTGATGTACACACATTTTGGGATAAGCCTACTTGATTAGAATTTGCTAGAATACTCTATGTGCTTCACTTATATCTTTTGAGCTTGATAGTTTTTGCTTTAGTGCTTCACTTATATTTTTTAGAGCACGGCAGTGGATTAATTTTGAAGAAATTGCTAGTCTCTCATGCTTCACTTATATCTTTTTGAGAGTCTTTTAGAACAGCATGGTATTTGCTATGGTTACAAATTTGGTCCTAGAATGATGAGCATCCAAGTTGGGTATAATAAAAACTATCATAGAGAGTGAATTGGATGCTATGATCTATCTGATGCTTGATTATTGTTTTGAGATATGGAGGTAGTGATATTAAAGTCATGCTAGTTGAGGTGATTATGAAAAATGCTTGTGTTGAGGGTGGTGATTCCCGTAGCATGCACGTATGGTGAACCGCTTTGTGATGAAGTTGGAGCACAATTTTATTTATTGATTGTCTTCCTTATGAGTGGCGGTCGGGGACGAGTGATGGTCTTTTCCTACCAATCTATCGCCCTAGGAGCATGCATGTAGTGCTTTTGTTTTTGATGACTTCTAGATTTTTGCAATAAGTACAAGAGTTCTTTTGACTAATGTTGAGTCCATGGATTATACGCACCCTCACCTTTCCACCATTGCCAGCCTCTCTTGTACCGCACAACTTTCGCCGGTACCATACACCCACTATATACCTTCCTCAAAACAGCCACCATACTTGCCTATTATGGCATTTCCATAGCCATTCCGAGATATTTTGCCATGCAACTTTCCATCGTTCCGTTCATATGACATGCATTACTTTTGTCATATTGCTCTTTGCATGATCATGTAGTTGACATCGTATTTGTGGCAAGGCCACCTTCAAAATTTTCATACATGTCGCTCTTGATTCATTGCATATCCCGGTACACCGCCGGAGGCATTCATATAGACTCATATGTTGTTCTAGCTTTGAGTTGTAATTCTTGAGTTGTAAATCCATAAAAATGTGATGATCTTCATTATTAGAGCATTGTCCTAGTGAGGAAAGGATGATGAAGACTATGATTCCCCCACAAGTCGGGATGAGACTTCGGACTTTACAAAAAGCAAGAAAAAAGGGGGAGGGCCAAAAAAAAGGCCAAAGAAAAACAATAAAAAAAAGAAAATGAGAGAAAAAGAGAGAAGGGACAATGCTACTATCTCTTTTTCCACACTTGTGCTTCAAAGTAGCACCATGATCTTCATGATAGAGAGTCTCCTATGTTGTCACTTTCATATACTAGTGGGAATTTTTCATTATAGAACTTGGCTTGTATATTCCAATGATGGGCTTCCTCAAATTGCCCTAGGTCTTCGTGAGCAAGCGAGTTGGATGCACACCCACTTAGTCTTTTGTTGAGCTTTCATATATTTATAGCTCTAGTGCATCCGTTGCATGGCAATCCCTACTCACTCACATTTATATCTATTAATGGGCATCTACATAGCTCGTTGATACGCCTAGTTGATGTGAGACTATCTTCTCCTTTTTGTCTTCTCCACAACCACCATTCTATTCCACATATAGTGTTATGTCCATGGCTCATGCTCATGTATTGTGTGAAAGTTGAAAAAGTTTGAGATTATTAAAGTATGAAACAATTGGTTGGCTTGTCATCGGGGTTGTGCATGATTAAATACTTTGTGTGATGAAGATAGAGCAACAGCCAGACTATATGATTTTGTAGGGATAACTTTCTTTGGCCATGTTATTTTGAGAGCACATGATTACTTTGATTAGTATGCTTGAAGTATCACTATTTTTATGTCAATATGAACTTTTATTTTGTATCATTTGGATGTGAACATTCATGCCCCAATAAAGAAAATTACATTGAGAATTATGCTAGGTAGCATTCCACATCAAAAATTCTGTTTTTATCATTTACCTACTCGAGGACGAGCAGGAATTAAGCTTGGGGATGCTTGATACGTCTCCAACGTATCTATAATTTTTGATTGTTCCATGCTATTATATTACCCCTTTAGGATGTTTATGGGCTTTATTTTACACATTTATATCATTTTTGGGACTAACCTACTAACCGGAGGCCCAGCCCGTATTGTTGTTTTTTTTGCCTATTTCAGTATTTCGAAGAAAAGGAATATCAAACGGAGTCCAAACGGAATGAAACCTTCAGGAGCGTGATTTTTGGAACGAACGTGATCCAGAGGACTTGGAGTGCAAGTCAAGAAGCAGCCGAGGTGGCCACGAGAGGGGAGGGCGCGCCCCCTGTCTCGTGGGCCCCTCGGGCGGCCACCGACGTACTTCGTCCTCCTATATAGGCCTACGTACCCCGAAAACATCCAAGGAGCCAACGAAACACAATTTTCACCGCCATAACCTTTTGTATCCGTGAGATCCCATCTTGGAGCCTTCGCCGGCGCTCCGTGGAGGCGGAATCGACCATGGAGGGCTTCTACATCAACACCATAGCCCCTCCGATGAGTTGCGAGTGGTTTGCCACAGACCTTCGGGTCCATAGTTATTAGCTAGATGGATTCTTCTCTCTTTTTGGATCTCAATACAATGTTCTCCCCCTCTCTTGTGGAGATCTATTCGATGTAAACTCTTTTTGCGGTGTGTTTGTCGAGATCCGATGAATTGCGGGTTTATTATCAAGTTTATCTATGAGGAATATTTGAATCTCCTCTGAATTCTTTTATGTATGATTGAGTTATCTTTGCAAGTCTCTTCGAATTATCAGTTTGGTTTGGCCTACTAGATTGATCTTTCTTGCTATGGGAGAAGTGTTGAGCTTTGGGTTTAATCATGTGGTGTCCTTACCCAGTGACAGCAGGGGTTGCAAGGCACGTATTGTATTGTTGCCATCGAGGATAAAAAGATGGGGTTTATATCATATTGCATGAGTTTATCCCTCTACATCATGTCATCTTGCTTAAGGCGTTACTCTGTTCTTATGAACATAATACTCTAGATGCAGGCAGGAGTCGATCGATGTGTGGAGTAATAGTAGTAGATGCGGGCAGGAGTCGGTCTACTTGTCACAGACGTGATGCCTATATACATGATCATGCCTATATAATCTCATAATTATTCGCTTTTCTATCAATTGCTTGACAGTAATTTGTTCACCCACCGTAATGCTTATGCTCTTGAGAGAAGCCTCTAGTGAAACCTATGGCCCCCGGGTCTATATCTTATCATATTTGCTTCCAATCTACTTTTATTTGCATCTTTACTTTTTGCATCTATATTATAAAATACCAAAAATATATTTATCTTATCGTACTATCTCTATTAGATCTCGCTTTTGCAAGTGGCCATGAAGGGATTGGCAACCCCTTTATTGTGTTGGTTGCGAGCTCTTTGTTTGTTTGTGTAGGTGCGTGGGACTTTTGAGGAGCATCCTACTGGATTGATACCTTGGTTCTCAAAAACCAAGGGAAATACTTACGCTACTATGCTGCATCACCCTTTCCTCTTCAAGGAAAACCAATGCAAGCTCAAGACATAGCACTTTGCAGGAACAAAACTATGGATCAATTGCGGGAAAGTAAAAAGTGGACAGCTTTTGTCAACAAGAAAGTTATTTGTCCCTAGGCAATCAATAACAAGTACCAGTAATCATTCATGTAATTTCGTATGAGGGACAATCATGAGCTAACATACTTTCTCTACTTGGATCATATGCACTTATGATTGGAACTCTAGCAAGCATCTGCAACTACTAAAGATCATTAAGGTCGTGAAACCCAACCATAACATTAAGTATCAAGTCCTCTTTACACCCAGACGTCATATCCCACCTACTCGGGTTTAAGTTTCTGTCACTCTCGCAACCCACTATAAGCGAACCATGAACATATTGCAACACCTACACCGGGGGCCCCTCACGTTTGCGCGAGACGGAGGGTACAGTAGGACAACACCATAAATAAAATATACAATCATACCCACCAGGATCATGATTAACCCATAGGACAAAACGGATCTACTCAAACATCATAGGATAGCCATATATCATTGGGAAATAATATATGGAGTTGGGCACCATGCTTAAGTAGAGATTACAGCAGGGGGAAGAGGTGTTACACCGCTGCATAGAGGGGTAGAAAGTTGGTGTTGACGGTAGCAAGGTTGTTGATGTAGATCGCCGTCACGATCCTAGCCCCGGCGGCATTCCAGCGCCACCGGAAGCGAGGGGGAGAGCACCCCTCCTTCTTCTTATTCCTTGGCCTCCCCCTAGATGGGAGGAGGGTTCCCATCTGGTCCACCGGCACCATGGCTGTGGAGGGGCGAGAGCCCCTCCGATATTGGATCTATCTCTCTGGCCGAAAACCGTTTATTATATTCCCGGAGATCTGTAACTCCGATTGTGCTGATCTTTTTACATGATTTTTTTCCTAATATAAGCTTCCTTGCACCCGAAGTAGAGATCCAACTGACGTTCGAGGAGGGCACGATACACCAGGGCGTGCCTGGGCGTAGTGGCGCGCCCTGGTGGGTTGTGGTGGCCTCGAGCCTCCTTTTACATTGATTCCACCTCCCAAAAATCACAAATATTCCAAAATAATTCTCCATGGAGTTGCATCACTTTTGGACTTCATTTGATATGGATTCTCTGCGATACAAAAACAAGCAACAAACAAGACCTGGCACTGGGCACTGGATAAGTAAGTTAGTCCAAATAAATCATATAAAAAGTTGCCAAAAGTATGTAAAAGTTGAATAATATTGGCATGAAACAATCAAAAATTATAGATACGATGGAGACGTGTCATGCCCCGCTGGTGGCAACTCCACCAGCACCATCATCTTCCACTGATGCTTTCGTCCTTGGAGTCATCTCAACACCTCCTCATGAAGATTAAGCCTAGAGAGACGCATAGCACTATGCATTTTCGAGCTTTTTGGTAACTTGTTGCCAAAGGGGGAGAAAGTGTATAGATCATAGGCTTCGGAGGGAGAGAGCTTTGCTTCTTTTTGCTACTTATTTGCTTTGCTTGCTTGTTTGAGATACTTTATGTTTTCTTGTGTGAGATAGATTGCATGATCATGTGCTTGATCATATTATGGTTAACGCTTATGCTTGAATGATGACATTATGTATCTCTTGTATGATCATTCACTTTGCCTTGCTGATGAGTGCTTGTCTCTTTTTTTTATCATTTTGAGCTCTCCACCAATATGTATGTGACATGGAAGAGTAACCCATGATCCTATTTAATTGTGCATTTGCATTCAAAAGCAAATTTTAAACAATGCACAAATTTAGGGGGAGCTCTTGCTTATCACATACTTCTCAAAGCGATATTGTATTTGATTCTTATTATCATTTGTCGAAGCTTTAATCAATATGTTTTCATCAATTACCAAAAAGGGGGAGATTGAAAGTGCAACTAATCCCTGGGTGGTTCGGGTAGTTCTTAACAACATATAGTTCATTGAACTAATGCTCTTTCCAAATGATCGTTTCAGAAAGTTCAATGATTGGCATGGCACGGACTAGAGATGTGGACCCCTCAAAATGCTAAGGACACATATTGGCAACAAGCTCAAGACTACATTTTTCATTCAAGTGATCCAAGATAACATTGAGTCAATAAGAAAGCCAATACTATTAAAAGGGGATGAGGTGTTGCTTAATGGCTTACTTGCTCAAAATGTTTAGTGGTATGCTTCAAAACCCTTAACCACCTTCTCATTTCCACATATGTCCTAAACCTAAAAGTCAAATTTGGCCCCACCGATTTGATCTATCCGGCCCCACCGAGTTTCATTTGACATAGCCACTAGCACAATCCCTAGTCACTTCGATTTTATCGATAGGGATCTTGATCTCACAGAGATGGGATTGCAAACTCACTATTTCCTTTTTGTAACATTTCGGCCCCACCGAAATGAGCGAATCAGTCCCACCGAGTCTGCAATGCAAATTCACTATTTCCTCTTCGTAACACTTTGGTCCTACTGAAGTGAGCAAATTGGTCCCACCGAGTTTGCCTGACCAACTCTCTATGTGCCTTTTGCTGAAATCGGTCCCATCGAGGTTATGTGATCGTTCACACCAAGATTACGTTATGCCTTAACCCTAGCATATCGGGAGATGACTGTGTTTGTACCATCGAAAATCCTAACGTTCATATTTTGACCTGAATCGGTCTGACCGAGTTTCACCATTCGGTCTCACCGAGTTTGGGAATCTGTGTGTTAGATTTTGTGTGGAGGCTATATATACCCCTCCACCCACTCTTCATTTGTGGAGAGAGCCATCAGAACGTGCCTACACTTCCAACATTCATTTTCTGAGAGAGAACCACCTACTCATGTGTTGAGACCAAGATATTCCAATCACTACAAAAAATACACTTCCGTGATGATACGTGTTTATCACAGTAGGTCGTATTTTTTGCCATGCATGTCCATCCATGACGATTTTATGACAGAATCAAGATAGTCATACCTGTGCTGTCGTAGAAGTGTTCCATGACATTACCAAAATTATCATCACGAAAGTGTCCACTTCCATGGCGATAAATCGCGTGTCACAGAAGTGCTTTCGTCAAGGGTGAACGACACGTGGCATCCACTAGCTATCGGTTCCTGTTTTAGATCTGATAACCTGTTAACAACCCGGACCAATGGGAAATTTCCACGTGTAAAATTCTGATTAGCCGGAGGAAACACGTGTCAGCTTGTCAGTGGGCCGGATGTCGCCCGTCCATTGGAGGAGACATGTCTATGAAACGTCGACACGTGGCGGAGCCCAACAGAGGCCCATATAGGTTAAAAAGGCCAGCCCAGTCAAAGGCCCGTAGTACTTACTCGCGTACTAGTGGGCCAGCCCAATAATGGGTTGTTTAATAAAGGCCCATTTACGGCCCGAAGCCAGATCTGGCCCATTAATTGTTCGCCGAATATTTGGGCCCAATTATAGCCCAGTGACTTTTGGCCTGTTAGAGGCCCTATGTAGACATGGGCCCATTTCAGGCCGGTGTGACTTTCGGCCTGGGAATGGGCCGTGCTGCCCATGAGCCATATATGGTCTAACGGGACATCGGGCCCACTAACGGCTCGTGATAAAGGTGGCAACAGTTAAGCCCAATGTGACTTTGGGCCTGTTAAAGGCTTGTCGTATAATTCGGCCTGTTGATGCCTGTACTAAGCTTTCAGCCTGCTAAAGGCCCATGATATCAGTGGGCCAACTAAGGCCCGAGATATGTTTCGGCCTGGTAACGGCCCGTCATATAACTGGGCCCAAAAAGGCCCGATCTACATTTCATCCTGCTGAAGGCCCGTCGACAACTAGTGAAAATTGAGGCCCAACATGCATTTCGGCCTGCTAAAGGCCCATGGTTTCATCTGGGCCATAACAGGCAAGTAGAATATTCAGCCTGTTAATGGCCCAACGCTACTTGTGCCAAACTAAGCATTGGGTACACAAAATGCCCAACTAAAATATAGGCCGGAGTAAGTTGTGGGCCTGGCACAAAGTGTGAAGGCCCCAATCATTCGGGCCCAAGAAAGATGCAGGCCAGCCCAATTTAGGCCCGCTAAAAACTAGGCCCGTTAGAGGCGAATGTTTTGGCCCGGTTGACTACATCAGATATTTTTCAAATAGCGAATGATGGTAGTAACTAGTAGGAATTAAGAACAAACCTACTCTATACAATAAAGAAATTATGGCATAGTAACTAAGAATAAACCTACACTATACAATAAAGGATATATGGTATATTACATCCACTTGGCATCGAAGTTCGTCACCAGTGATCATAAAGTGCAACGAAGAAGCAGATTACAAAAACTGGGCACCATTGCAGCGTAACAAAATAATATTGAACCGAGACCACTTCTAAGAAAGTTCAAGAAATGTTAGCCTTGCGCGGGAACTGCTGCGCAAGCTGCTGAGCAAGGCTGTGAGACCGGCCTAGCATGTCGGTCATAGCTTCTAGGTGTAGCTGTTTACTGATGAGGTTCTCATTGGTGTTCTCTGCAATCTTTCTTAGAGATAGGACTTCAAGTCGAAGTTGAGTTGTAGAATGCCTTTCTGCTAGAACTTGGGACTCAAGAAGTCGAACTGATTCAGACAACAAATTTTGTGAGCTTGTTTGACTGCTAGTCTCAAGTAACTTGAACACTTCATCAAGACAAGACTTTGGGGTTGTCTCGCTATCTTCAAGATGTTTTGCCTTCTTTGCTACAATATATATTGGGTTTGTCTCACAGCCTTCAGCAGACTTGTGCATGCCATCAGGCATATCACCCTAAAACAAGCAGAGAGATGACAGGTTTTGCACGTGTATAAACAAAGATGATAACTGTGCTGTCAATTCCATCCAATTTCAAATTAGAAAATAAAGAGTAAGTTCAAACTATCAATAGCATAATTTGGCATTGTTCATAATGCGGGGATCTTCACCACACTACTTGATAACCATGTCAACATAACAAGCATAGATGAAGGGCAAAGACAATCATTGTATCTATTTTTGTTAATGTGCATGGCATGTTGTTCATATCATCAGCCACATCAGTAAGATAAAATAGGAGATGACAAGGTGCAAACATGGGCTGCTTCACCACACACTGGATTATAGATCCACAAAAACAAGCATACATATAAGGAGTATTGAGTAATGTGCATGGTATGAATAAGGAATTTGGTTTTACAAGTAAAACTTAGAACTTACGGTTCTTGCGAACATGCATTTTGATAGAAACAACCAACTAAATAGCAGTAAACGATAAGGAGTATGAGCAAATTAAACAACAGTTGAGGATAAAGGCTTTAGAAGGACTGACTTACATTAATAGTTAATACCGGCTTTATAATGCCCTTCTCCATGTTAAGGGAAGATAACTCAAGAAGTTCAGCACAAAATCTTCTTCATAAGCATTGCATGTACTCTACATTTTGTAGAGAGTAATTATAGATATGATAATACTGGAAGGGAGGATAATGAAGATAACATGCAGATTGATGCTACATAATCAACTACCAATCCCTGGAAGTATAAGTGTTACAGGACAAAATGTGCTGACAAGAGCAATGGGCTACACTTCTGCACTGGCATTGTCTGTGTATTCTACTTTTTGGTAAGATTAAATATAGAACTGATCTTTTTTAGTAAATGGTGGGCGAGGGAGATAGGATGCAGAATGCTACCCAATGAACCAATCCCTCTTCCCATAATATAAGAGTGTTTTGAACAATGGTGTACTATACAAAACGTTCTTATATTATGGGACAAAGGGAGTAGCTGTTAATGTAAGTACAATGATAGACGATGTTCAGTCCTTACAAGAGGACTGCAGAGCTAAACCTCTTCAAAACCATTGGGTTGATTCTAAATTTATGTAAGAGTCCATATGGATCTTACAATGTCCACCAAATGGATGATAACGGGGCTAACATGTGCAGTGATGCTACATAATCAAACAGCTATGAAAGTAAGTATGATCATACAGGGCAAGAGGTACTCACAAGAGCAATGCAGTGTGCAGTATAGTTGCGAGATTCTGTGGTCCCTTGAGAATGAATGTTTTCTGCTAACAGTTTTCGTACAAGTGAGACATTAGGGCAAATGCAGAAATGTAGTTAAAATTGTGATGTGATATCATAGACAATACCTTATGCTGCAGCCGAGACCAATGTGTAACAACATTATTCCAGTCACCGTCGGATAAGTGTAGCACCGGAGACTTTACAGAAATTTTGTTTAGAGGCTTGCCGTTGAAGTGTGCTTGCCTCAGGTAGGAATGATACTTCATCAACGAGTGCTTGAAAAGCGCAACCAACCCTTGCTCGTCTGCACAATCCAGTTTGGTCCTCGCCTATTTAAAAGAATGAAATCTTGTGTCATTCGTCAGCACATATGCAGTAATGACTATGAATAACATTAGTACATTACTTACGCGTAAGTTGTGGAGGAATACTGGAAATTGTTCTGTGTCTGCAGTATAATCTTTCCGTGAAGGAAAGATGCGCCCAAAGTTCCTGACAACAATATAAGCTTCATCTTCTGAACTGGGAAGAAATGGAACAAGGATCCTATTTAATGCAGTTGGGGCTCTCTCTGGATCGAAAAAGGATTTGGCAACTAGATTTGGTGTACTCTTTGCTGGAATGGGGGTTTTGCGTCGTAGAGGTGGTGCTATGTCAACTGGCATCATCATATTGTTTGCTGCAGTTGGGGTCCGCTAAGTTGGGGCATCAGAAATGACTAGTGTAGTAGGGCTAGAGTCTGCTAGAGTTGGGGTGTTTTGTGGGTCAGGTGATATTGCAACTACACCTAATGGGCTATTTGATTTATCAGGTGCCACTACCTTTACCAAATACTTTGCTTGTGCTCCTCCATGATCAGCAATCGCCCTCTTCCTTTTGAACGTCTGATACACAAGAACAACATTTGAATGGATAGATATGGTATGATGACAGATGGAATATGTACTGAAAATGGATAGGCAGGGCGTATTCACATACACGATGTGTAAACTAAGCTAATGGCAGTGCAACAAAGTAGAAGCAATGCAAAGCATCAGTTGCAAGATAGGTGCGACCAATATAACCTTGGAAAGTTAGAGCAAGCACCTTGATGGGTGAATAAGATAGGGCATCTACCTCTTACTCCTCCACTAGGGAGCTACATTGACTTAGGTATCCCTCTAGCTTAGAATCACTATTAGGATCATATTCGGAGCATGAATCTATAGGTGGAGAGTGTTTGCATTGCATTGCATCCAGACTTGATTTCAGTCCCTTAATGCCAAGTTTGAAAGTCATGGCATTGTTCTGCTTTATTCTTTTCATGCATGCAAGCTCATAATCATTATGATGTTGTTTAGAATCTGAGATTCATGAAAACATAAAAAGTACTCAAATTATCCATGGAATGCATTGCGGATTCAACTCGAAGAGTGTGTCTCTATAAACCCCTACATAGGCAAAGTTCACCCCCCAGCCGTGCTGACCAGACCACACACAGAAATACAAACCCTTATGTCTCTATAACAGGCAGACACACATTTCAAAACTGAAGTAGGAACATTAGAATCATATGAAATTCGTATTTGAACAAATAAACTAAGGAATTATGAGTGTCATAATGTTTAGCTTCAAGGGTGGAGTGTTGGTAGTGCAACACAAAGCAAGTAGGCAGATTGTATTCCATGTAAAATATTGAAGCCAATGTAAAAGCTGGAAATGACACTTTCTTTCTATATAATGCAGTGTTTGTTGCCCACACATGATGGAAGAGATCACACAGACAAATACTATTCACTCATGTCTACAGTTCCAGTATTTTGAAATAGGGTGGTCCACCCTAAAAGAATATTGACAAAAATATGACAAGGCAAGCATAGATGTAGTGAATCAATCATTTACTTGTGAGCTTACTAGGACAAGTATGAAGAATTGTAGATGTAGTAAGGGACCGTCCAAAATCTGAATCAAGAAGTTTGTCTAGCACTTATTGTTTGCAACTAATCGACGTGAATAATTGGATATTATGTCGAATGAGTAAGAAAGACAAGTAAAATTGTCAACAAACTTGGCTTGCAGTAGTAATCTGGGTCAATGTCACTATGACCAACAATCCAAAATGACTACTGTCTATTCCTAGGGCTGGAATTTTGAAAACCATGTGAACTTTACAGGTACTAAAGATTACTGAAATGCATCTGAACCATTAAGTGTAGGTAGCACTCAGCACACAACAAACCCTAATGACAGTCCTGCCTAATGAGTAATGAATCAATTAGAAAATGGGTGATGAGGAGTGGCTGCCGAGTGTTGAGGACGTATCTCAGGATAAGTGGGGTTGGCTTAGTGGGTGCTGCACGCCTGGGCCCTCAACAGTCTGGGAAGGTAGGCACGGCGGCGCGCCCGGGCAGCGGTGACGCTGTTGGGCGAGCGGCTCCTGACCTCCTGTTAGTCCGGCATCTCCTCCTAGAGTCATGCCGTCCGGGGACGGCAAGTCTCCGGTGAGGCAGGCGGCTGGGGGCGAGTAGAGATCGGAAGCGCGCAGTAGAACAGAGGGGAATCGAGGCTTGGGATGACCCAAAATCCCAGGGTGGGCCGGACCACCGTGGGCACCCTGTAGAGATACACACCCTAGCGGCGAACATGCATTTTCAAAACTAATTTAGGAACATTTAGCTGACCAATTAAATGACTCTGTTTTAATAATATGAGATTCGTATTTGAACAACTAAGATTGTTTAGCTTGATGGGTGGAGCAGTACTATTATGACACGAAGCATGTATTCTGATCGTATAATGATCATAAAAGGGGGAAACTCTAAGCATATTTTTTTAGTAAAAGAGGGTTTCCCCTCCGATTTCTATTAAAGAAACCACCACGGAACCAACATGATCAATTAAACCGTATTATGACTGTGCCATGGCAGATTTGAAGCTGCAAACCAGAGAAATGATATTTAGCATCCATTATTTGCTTCGAACTAAGAACTAAATTCTAAGAGCTCAAAAGAAAGTAGAGTAACCAAGTTACAATCTATTTTCTGGTTGAAATCAAAAGGTTGAGGAGATATGAAGTACCACCTCTCTTGCGACGCCGTGTAGGCATCGGGGGTGCAATGGCTATCGGTGGCATTGAAGTAGATATGCGACGGTAGACGGGTGCATCGGGGGATAAGTACCGTTGCGGTGGAAGAGAAGGTCATGTGAGCGGCCCCGACAAAGAGGACGACGGCGCCGATGAAGCAAGAGGACGTGATGCAAGGCTCTTGGTCCATCGTCGTGGATGAGAAACGTCCATCTCTAGCAGTGGACGACGCGGTCTTGGTAGGCGCTCCGGCATGGTGGAGGACGGTGGTGATGGATGGGGTGGAGGATGGCGGCGATGGATGGGGTGGAGGACGGCGGTAACGGATAGGGTGGTGGGCGAAGGAGGCTAGTGTGGGGATAGTGTTCTAGCGCGGATGGTGTATGAATGGGAAAATGGAGGGAGAGGTACGGGGAACCATGTTTTTGGGACGCGCCTGTCTGAAATATGGGAAAGTTACGAACTTAGCCCCCGTTTAAAATTTAGACGTCTTGTCGGTTGGGGATAGGACGGTAATCTCGCATCTCGCCAATATTTACCCAGAGCAATTTCGGGCAAGGAGAAGGTGGTTGGCGCCCTTGCTTGGCGCCCATGGTGTATGAACGGGGCTGACAAGTAGGGCGGTTGTGTAACGTCTGAGTGAAGTTACAAACCTGCCTGTATTGAAAATATTTGCCTACATCAATTTCGGCCGAGTCGAGTTTGTTTTGCCACCCACCGTGTATGAATGGGGAAATGGAGGGAGAAACAGAGGTCTTTCGGACGAGCTTGAATCAAATGTGTTTTTCATTTTGCCGCGCATGTTTGGCGCCCACCGTGTCGTAATGGGCTCAGAGGAGGTCGTGTCACATCTAGTTGAAGTTACTAACCTACCCCTATTTAGAGCAGTGGAAATCTTGCCAATGGACTGTCTGTGTAATGGGTAGGCAGTAATTTCCATCTCCCAAACACTTGGCTTTGGCCAGCCAGCGTGGGAGTTGACATTTTGCCGCTTCTTTCAAATTTTCGGACAATAAGCATCCACGTTTACCCTGGCAACTAAATTGAAATCCATTTTGTATTCCTATATGAGTCTTTATAAATCATTCTATGTGTTTTTATATATCTTCAAAAGCACGACAAAGATGTATTCCACTGATATGAATATGGTTTACAAATGCCGATAATCAAATTCAGAAGCTAGAATCCAGTTTAAGGTGAATTCGAATATTTGGAACACTTTATGTCCAAGTCAAATGTCACACACAGCATAATGTGTACTCCCATTTAGATATGTACACATGCGATGTATCAAGATTCAAATACCGAGTCAATCAACCAAGAATGTACAGAACTAACGGAAATATAAACACTTATAGAGTATATGGATCAATAATAACAACTAACATACATAAGCTAGGCCGCTGTACTTTTTTTGCTACAACAACATCCTTTTTTAGCCAAGCTACTACGACATCTTGGCCCTTTCCGATGCGTGCCACATATGGTCCATCTATACTACTGATACGTCTCCAACGTATCTATAATTTTTTATTGTTCCATGCTATTATATTACCCCTTTTGGATGTTTATGGGCTTTATTTTACACATTTATATCATTTTTGGGACTAACCTACTAACCGGAGGCCCAGCCCATATTGCTGTTTTTTTGCCTATTTTAGTATTTCTAAGAAAAGGAATATCAAACGGAGTCCAAACGGAATGAAACTTTCGGGAGCGTGATTTTTGGAACGAACGTGATCCAGAGGACTTGAAGTGCAAGTCAAGAAGCAGCCGAGGCGGCCACAAGAGGGGAGGGCGCGCCCACCCCAACAGGGCGCGCCCCCTGTCTCGTGGGCCCCTCGGGCAGCCACCGACGTACTTCTTCCTCCTATATAGGCCTACGTACCCCGAAAACATCCAGGCAGCCAACGAAACACAATTTTCACCGCCATAACATTTTTGTATCCGTGAGATCCCATCTTGGAGTCTTCAGTGGCGCTCTGCGGAGGCGGAATCGACCACGGAGGGCTTCTACATCAACACCATAGCCCCTCCGATGAGTTGTGAGTAGTTTGCCACAGACCTTCGGGTCCATAGTTATTATCTAGATGGCTTTTTCTCTCTTTTTGGATCTCAATACAATGTTCTCCCCCTCTCTTGTGGAGATCTATTCGATGTAAACTCTTTTTGCAGTGTGTTTGTCGAGATCCGATGAATTGTGGGTTTATGATCAAGTTTATCTATGAGAAATATTTGAATCTCCTCTGAATTCTTTTATGTATGATTGAGTTATCTTTGCAACTCTCTTTGAATTATCAGTTTGGTTTGGCCTACTAGATTGATCTTTCTTGCCATGGGAGAAGTGCTTAGCTTTGGGTTCAATCTTGCGGTGTCCTTACCTAGTGACAGAAAGGGTTGCAAGGCAAGTATTGTATTGTTTCCATCGAGGATAAAAAGATGTGGTTTATATCTTATTGCATGAGTTTATCCCTCTACATCATGTCATCTTGCTTAATGTGTTACTCTGTTCTTTATGAACTTAATTCTCTAGATGCAGGCAGGAGTCGGTCGATGTGTGGAGTAATAGTAGTAGACGCAGGCAGGAGTCGGTCTACTTGTTGCGGACGTGATGCCTATATACATGATCATGCCTAGATAATCTCATAATTATTCGCTTTTCTATCAATTGCTCAACAGTAATTTGTTCACCCACCGTAATACTTATGATATCTTGAGAGAAGCCTCTAGTGAAACCTATGGCCCCCGGGTCTATCCTTTATCATATAAGCTTTCAATCTACTTTTATTTGCATCTTTACTTTTGCATCGATGTTATAAAATACCAAAAATATATTTATCTTATCATACTATCACTATCAGATCTCACTTTTGCATGTGGCCGTGAAGGGATTGACAACCCCTTTATTGCGTTGGTTGCGAGTTGTTTGTTTGTTTGTGTAGGTGCATGGGACTTTTGAGGAGCCTCCTACTGGATTGATACCTTGGTTCTCAAAAACTGAGGGAAATACTTATGCTACTATTGCTGCATCACCCTTTCCTCTTCAAGGAAAACCAACGCAAGCTCAAGACGTAGCAAGAAGGATTTCTTGCACCGTTGCCGGGGAGGTCTTCGCTCAAGTCAAGACATACGAAGTACCGATCACAAACTAATCTCCCTCGCATTTACATTAGTTTCCATTTGCCTCTCCCCCACTTCACCCTTGCCGTTTTTTTCGCCCTCTCTTTCCCAATCTCTCTCTCTTTCGCTTGCCTTTTGTTTGCTTGTCATTATGTCTAGTTCCTTATCCGCTCCTATGTCTCCCGAGTTTGAAGTTCTTCGCTTCAAGCAAAGGCAAGGAGAAAACTTAAAAGATGCTTGGTGTAGGATGATGGAATATTTTCACAAATGCACCCTAGAGGTGAACTTTAGAATTCTTCTTCGCAATTTTTATGTTGGGTTAAATATGACGCATAGACAACTCTTGGATTGCATTTCCAAGGGAAATTTTATTGAAATTGATCCTAGTATTGTGGATGGAATTATAGAGGGAATAGTGGGAACTCTACCTCAAAAGGGAGGATCACATCCTACCCAAGAAGAAACTCAAGTGTTTGGAAAGATTTGCGAAGTAACAAAATTTTTACAAAAGTCTCTTGATCCTCTTAAAAGTGTTAGCGGAAATCTTCACCACATGAATATGTTGATTACTCTTTGCAATAAGCGGTTGGATTCTTTGGATCTAAAATTTCTGAGTATGAAGTGAAGCGGAAAGAACCTCCCGGATTCGAGCATGACTCTGCTAAAAAACTGAAAATTAAAGATGGCACCACTTAAATCTATCTTCGCTTTTATGCCTAGCTAGGGGCGTTAAACGATAGCGCTAGTTGGGAGGCAACCCAATTTTCTTTGTGTTTTCTGTTTTTGTTCCTGTTTATTAATAAATCTAGCATCTAACTTCTGTTTAGATGTGTTTTTATCTTTTATTTAGTGTTTGTGCCAAGTAGAACCTATAAGATAACCTATGATGATAGTTGATTTGATTCTGCTGAAAAACAGAAAGTTTGTGTGCACGAATTTAGTTTTGTTAAAACACAGAAACGTGATTTTGCGTTGATTATTTTTTCTGCTGATCAATAGACAAATTTTCCAGGAATTCCTATTTTGGTAGGATTTTTAGAGTTCCAGAAGTTTGCGTTAGTTATAGATTGCTACAGGCTGTTCTGTTTTTGACAGATTCTGTTTTTTTGTGTTGTTTGCTTATTTTGATGCATCTATGGCTAGTAAAATAGTTTATAAACCATAGAGAAGTTGTAATACAGTAGGTTTAACACCAAAATAAATAAATAATGCGTTCATTACAGTAACTTATGTGGTGGTTTTGTTTTCTTTCACTAATGGAGCTTATAAGATTTCATGTTGAGTTTTGTGTTGTGAAGTTTTCAAGTTTTGGGTAAACCTTTGATGGAATATGGAATAAGGAGTGGCAAGAGCCTAAGATTGGGGATGCCCAAGGCACCCCAAGATATTCAATAATATCCAAAAGCCTAAGCTTGGGGATGCCCCGCGGAGGCATCCCCTCTTTCGTCTTCGTTCATTGGTAACTTTACATGGAGCTATATTTTTATTCGCCACATGTTATGTGTTCTGCTTGGAGCATCGTGTATTATATTAGTCCTTGCTTTTTAGTTTACCACAATCATCCTTGCTGTACACACCTTTTGGGAGAATCCTACTTGATTAGAATTCACTTATATCTTTTGAGCTTGATAGTTTTTGCTCTAGTGCTTCACTTATATCTTTTAGAGCACGACATTGACTTATTTTTGTAGAAATTGCTAGTCTCTCATGCTTCACTTATATTATTTTGAGAGTATTTTAGAACAGCATGGTATTTTCTATGGTTATAAAATTGGTCCTAGAATGGTAGGCATCCAAGTTGGGTATAATAAAAACTATCATAGGAAGTGAATTGGATGCTATGATCAATTTGATACTTGATAATTGTTTTGAGATAGGGAGGTAGTGATATTAAAGTCATGCTAGTTGGGTGATTATGAATTTAAAGAATGCTTGTGTTGAAGTTAGCATGTCCCGTAGCATGCACGTATGGTTAAATTTGTGTAACAAATTTGAAACATGAAGTGTACCTGGCTTGTGCATCCTTATGAGTGGCGGTCGGGGACGAGCGATGGTCTTTTCCTACCAATCTATCCCCCTAGGAGCATGCGCGTAGTGCTTGATTTTTGATGACTTCTAAATTTTTGCAATAAGTATATGAGTTATTTTGACTAATGTTGAGTTCATGGATTATACGCACTTTTACATTTCCGCCATTGCTGGCCTCTTTGGTACCGTGCATTGCCCTTTCTCACCTTGAGAGTTGGTGCAAACTTCGTCGCTGCATCCAAACCCCGTGATATGATACACTCTATCACACATAAACATCCTTATATCTTCCTCAAAACAGCCACCATACCTACCTATTATGGCATTTCCATAGCCATTCCGAGATATATTGCCATGCAACTTTCCACCATTCCGTTCATCATCATCATGGCATACTTTACTTTTGTCATATTGCCATTGCATGATCATGTAGTTGACATCGTATTTGTGGCAAAGCCACCATGCATAATTTTCATACATGTCACTCTTGATTCATTGCACCATCCCGGTACACCGTCGGAGGCATTCATATAGAGTCATATCTTGTTCTAGTTCTGAGTTGTAATTCATATGTTGTAATCAATGAAAGTGTGATGATCATCATTATTAGAGCATTGCCAAAAAGGAAAAGAAGAAGAAAGTCCAAAAAAAAGGCCCAAAAAAATAAAAAAATAAAATAAATGAAAAGGGTAATGTTACTATCTCTTTTTCCACACTTGTGCTTCAAAGTAGCACCTTGTTCTTCATGTAGTGAGTCTCATATTTTGTGCTTCAAAGTAGCACCATGTTTTTCATATAGTGAGTCTCATAAGTTGTCTTTTTCATACTAGTGGGAATTTTTCATTATAGAACTTGGCTTGTATATTCCTACAATGGGCTTCCTCAAATGCCCTAGGTCTTCGTGAGTAAGCAAGTTGGATGCACACCCACTAGTTTTCTTTTGTTGAGCGTTCATTTATAGCTCTAGTGCATCCGTTGCATGGCAATCCCTACTCCTCATGTTGACATCAATTGATTGGAATCTCCATAGCCCGTTGATTATCCTCGTCAATGTGAGACTTTCTCCTTTTTTGTCTTCTCCACACAATCCCCATCATCATATTCTATTCCACCCATAGTGCTATATCCATGGCTCACACTCATGTATTGCGTGAAGGTTGAAAAAGTTTGAGATTATTTAAGTATGAAATAATTGCTTGGCTTGTTATCTTGGGTATAGAAGTTGGGAACATCTTTGTGTGACAAAAATGAAGCATAGCTTAACTATATGATTTTGTAGGGATGAACTTTCTTTTGCCATGTTATTTTGAGAAGACATGATTACTTTGATTAGTATGCTTGAAGTGTTACTATTTCTTTTATCAATATGAAATTTTATTCTGAATCATTTGGATCTGAACATTCATGCCACAATAAATAAAATTACATTGAGAATTATGCTAGGTAGCATTCCAAATCAAAAATTCTGTTTTTAACTTTTACCTACTTGAGGATGAGCAGGAATTAAGCTTGGGGATGCTTGATACGCCTCCAACGTATCTAAATTTTTTGATTGTTCCATGCTATTGTATTACCCCTTTAGGATGTTTATGGGCTTTATTTTACACATTTATATCATTTTTGGGACTAACCTACTAACCGGAGGCCCAACCCGTATTGCTGTCTTTTTGCCTATTTCAGTATTTCGAAGAAAAGGAATATCAAACGGAGTCCAAACAGAATGAAACCTTCGGGAGCGTGATTTTTGGAACGAACGCGATCTAGAGGACTTGGAGTGCAAGTCAAGAAGTAGCCAAGGCGGCCACGAGAAGGGAGGGCATGCGCACCCCTACAGGGCGCGCCCCCTGTCTCATGGGCCCCTCGGGCGGCCACCGACGTACTTCTTCCTCCTATATAAGCCTACGTAGCCCGAAAACATCCAGGGAGCCAACGAAACACAATTTCCAATGCCGTAACCTTCTGCATCCGCGAGATCACATCTTGGAGCCTTCGCTGGCGCTCCACCAGAGGGGGAATCGACCATGGAGGGCTTCTACATCAACACCATAGCCCCTCCGATGAGTTGTGAGTAGTTTACCACAGACCTTCGGGTCCATAGTTATTAGCAGATGGCTTCTTCTCTCTTTTTGGATCTAAATACAATGTTTTCCCCTCTCTTGTTGAGATCTATTCAATGTAAACTCTTTCTGCAGTGTGTTTGTCGAGATCCGATGAATTGTGGGTTTATGAGCAAGTTTATCTATGAGAAATATTTGAATCTCCTCTGAATTCTTTTATGTATGATTGAGTTATATTTGCAAGTCTCTTCGAATTATCAGTTTGGTTTGGCCTACTAGATTGATATTTCTTTCCATGGGAGAAGTGCTTAGCTTTGGGTTCGATCTTGCGGTGTCCTTACCCAGTGACAGAAAGGGTTGCAAGGCACGTATTGTATTCTTACCATCGAGGATAAAAAGATGGGGTTTATATCATATTGCATGAGTTTATCCCTCTACATCATGTCATCTTGCTTAATGCGTTACTCTGTTCTTTATGAACTTAATACTCTAGATGTAGGCAGGAGTCGGTCGATGTGTGGAGTAATAGTAGTAGATGCAGGCAGGAGTAGGTCTACTTGTTGCAGACGTGATGCCTATATACATGATCATGCCTAGATAATCTCATAATTATTCACTTTTCTATCAATTGCTCGACAGTAATTTGTTCACCCACCGTAATACTTATGCTATCTTGAGAGAAGCCTCTAGTGAAACCTATGCCCCCCGGGTCTATCTTTTATCATATAAGCTTTCAATCTACTTTTATTTGCATCTTTACTTTTTGCATCTATATTATAAAATATCAGAAAAAAATTTATCTTATCATACTATCTCTATCAGATCTCACTTTCGCAAGTGGCCGTGAAGGGATTGACAGCCCCTTTATTGCGTTGGTTGCGAGTTCTTCGTTTGTTTGTGTAGGTGCGTGGGACTTTTGAGGAGCCTCCTACTGGATTGATACCTTGGTTCTCAAAAACTGAGGGAAATACTTACGCTACTATTGCTGCATCACCCTTTCCTCTTCAAGGAAAACCAACGCAAGCTCAAGACGTAGCAACTACTATTATTGCTGAATGCACATTCAGCTCGATTGGCATATTTGTAGGTATGGCACAACAATCAAAATGAAATGTCTCTGAGTCTTATCAATTAATACAGACTTGTGGTCAAATAAAATTACAAACCAAAAAACAAAAACAATTATTACATGATCTCTAAAACAAATGGTTTGGTTGATGACATGAACAAACAACACAAAGGTTATTCAACGATGGAAAGAACATTTCACCTATGATTTGCCAAGTGGGAATTAAATTTCCTTTTTTCTTTCAGGACCTTAACAATGCGCTCAGTCTCAGCTTGCTTCGTTTTGAAATCCACCAAATATTTAATGGTTGTCTTGAGTACTGCTTGTGATTGTGATGTTTGCTTCCTCAACCTGTCAACTTCATCTCTAAGTGCAGAAGCAAAATCTCTTTCTACCACTAGTTTAGACTCTAGAGCATCTGCAGTTGGCAATTCATAATGCACGATTGGGCTGGTGCCACTGCTGTGGGATGATATAACATCCATGGGGACCTCGCTCTTTGATCTTGGGCTAACCTGTTTTGCCATTAAAGTTCCGATTGGATTCAGAAAAGTTGAAGTTAGCAAAACATCTCAATTGGGAGTTATAACTGCAAACCAGTTAAACAAACAAGGAGTTAAAGAATTTCAATTGGATGCTGAAAAGTAGTTATTAACATCATTGTAAACCGTTGTTGCAGCAGCAAAGCAGTTAAACAAACAAGTAGCTATTTAAGTTCAGGCAAACAGTTAATTCTTAACAGTAAGTATCAAACACACAGATAGGTGAAGTCTATAATAGGATTAACAGGCTGTGGCATTATGTAATCAGTAGCAAACTAAATTAAGACAAGCAACGTAATTGAACAATTTTGCAATAAGTGGCTAACTAAAATTTCGAGAAGCAGGTAACTTAACTTACGCTAGCTCTTTGTACAGGCACACTGCAACTTATTTTTTGCTTACAAGGTTCTACGAAGGAGTCCATGGCATCAATTGCTTGGATATGCAGTCCCATTACTTCTTTCTTCCCACACTGCATTGGTTAGTCGAATGGTTAATCTGGTAAGATGGTGCGTCCTTGATATGTTATATGAGGACGTGTAGTCAGACTAGTTGTAGCCACCCACGTCACACTGGCTTTTACTATATATTTCATGCGATTACATTTCGCATATCGAGATCTAAGAAATCTACAATAGGATGAAAAGACCGGCATCCTTCACATTATTGGCGAAATCAGTTCATAGAAACAAGCAATTCCACCATTTTGTGGGTAAATCAAAAGTGCCACTGGAATATTTTTCACCGCCCCAATCATACACGCAAAAAGGGGCGACACCACCATAGGGGCTGGTATGGGTGGCCGCCTCGGGTGGCTGGAAAGGGTGCACCTAGTTTGAGTCGTCCAGGTTGGTCCAGGCTAGTTTTGTTCATCCTAACACACGAGCAAGCAATGTAAAAAAAGAAGAAAAATGTTTCAATTTGGATGGGCCAATAACACAAGTGCAAGGCAGGCCCTATAGCAGGCTCGCAGCCCAAGCGAGCGCCTCCCATATCGATCGACAGCAGGAAAAATCCCAATTCGTTCGATCCAGCCTCCAGTCCGGTTCACTCCTAACCTAGCCGCCGCTGGACAAACCAACACAACACTTCCTCACGCCCTCATTGGAGGGTGGTCGTCGGGCTTCAAGCGAACGAAAGGACAAGAAGATGAAGATCCAACCCTGGGTGTAGCTTGCATGGGCGGCAGCACGACCATGGCATCGAGCTTGTGCAAAGGACAGTCGTAGCTTGCAAGAGTAGCATGCGCAACGAGCAGGTACATCACATCCCTGATTATATCTAATTCAACATATCAATTTCTAGCCAATAGTTAAACCTGATGGTGTTGTAAAACTGCTTGTATGTAGGGAATCTATGAGAAAATGAAACCAATTTATGCTTATTTTATAACTCCCCCAATCAATACTGAACTGACTGAATCTAATGTATCTAATCAAGTTTCCGGTGCAAACATACAAGCTCATGTTGTTCTTGAGCCTGAAGTGTCTAATGAACATACTGTTAATGAAGGATTCGATGCAAACATTTTACATGCTCCTGGTGATGAACATATAGTGTCTAATGAGAGATCTAATGCAAGCATTTTGCAAGCTCCCATTGACGGATTTCGTGTCTAATGATGATCTGCTATGTTGGGAGAGACATAGAGATTTGCAGCCATTGATGACAAACAAATTATAGTGCATTTTCATGGCTTGTGGAAACATCAAGGCCATCTACCAGAAAGTCCCCGTATCATGACAACATAGCATAAATACTTTTTTAATCTGGTGTTTGAAACTATTGGCATACTTGTGTAGGATAGATATATTGATATGCAGTTTGCGCACTGGTTATAAGTGCAACTACACTTTGATATTTTCAGCCAGAGAACGAATCATTCAAGCAGGTACAGACCATGTTACATTTTGTGTTTTTTGGTGCTTGCATCATTTAGTGTTTATAATCTGAACTACTTTGGATCATTAGCTGGTTTTCAAAGTGCATGTAGCTTCACATTTCTCAAGTTATGTTGATTTCTGGATTGCTAGTGCCTTTGTATTTTTTAAGTTAAATGTTTGCCACTGGTAACTTGAATTCGTGGATCCGCCACTTCACACAAATCATACACGCATGCCAGTATGAATTAAATGAAATGCAGGGACTTATGCTAGCTCATTGTACAGGCTCACTCCAGCTCTACTGGCTCTTGGGATGTTCCATGTACAAGTCCATGTTACCAGTTGGTTGGATGTGTAGGCCTTGTGCTCCTTGCATCCCCCTCTGCATTTTTGACACGATGAATGGTTGATCAAATAAGAGGAATCGACCTTACTGTTGTACCGGAGGACAGATACTTAGAAGGTTATATGGGTGTGCAGGATGTGTACCAGATCCCGTAGCACCGTAATGCTTCACTAAAAAATGGTTTGCTTGTTTCAGATGATATCTCCAGAAGAAATAAGAGTTAAAGTCAGAGTTGCATAGGCATGTAAGATAAGAGAGTAGTGAATGGATATCCAAACATCGTCGGAATAGTGCACAAGGGAGTGATGTGTGGATACCTAGTTCGGACCGGCATATGGGCATGCTCGCCTAGCTAGAGTGCGGGTCACTTCAGAGCCGTCGAGGGTGATGCGCTAGCGTTGGCTAGCCGCACACGGATGCAGATCCTGAGTGGCAGCGGAACGCTACGATGCGGTGGACGAGACCGTTGGTGAAGCCCCAACGGCCTCGGGGGGCGGAGGTGTGACAATGTGCTCGGTAAAGTAGCCCCGGTGAGGTGGGAGACGGCATCGGTGAAGCGCACCTGATGTAGTGGAATTCGGTGTCTATGAGGCACGTCGGTTGCGGTGGCCGACGTTGTCGGTGGACCACCCGGTGCGGTGGACAAGGGCATAGATGATGTAGCTCCGGTGCGGTGGTGAAGCGCGACCGTCGTCTTTGTCGTCGTCGTCCGGCACAGAGGTGGGGAAAGAGACGAGACGAGGGGTGATTCGAACTTGATACATCTCCAACGTATCTATAATTTATGAAGCATTCATGCTATTATATAAGGGCCATTTGCATTTCTGTCCCTAAATCGAACCACCTAATCAGATATACCCCTAATTCCAAAGCCTTCTAAAAAATGCCCCTCCGCCGTCATGTGCCCTTATAGAAATGCCCCTCCGAGCCGTTTCTATCCAGTCAAGACTGTTTGACTGCTAACGTGTCGTTTATTTGACATTTTCGCCCCTCCTTCCTTACATCTGGACCCAGGTCACCGGTTCACCTCTCTCTCCTCTTTCTTCTTCCTCACGACGACAGGGGCATTTTTGAGCAAGAACTGGATCGGGCGTTTCCGCCGCGGTCGAAGAGAGAGGGGCAGGTCGGGTACAACTTGGTGAGCGATGGGTACGTTGGGCACGGCGGGCATGTCTTCTACGACCTCGTCTGTGGCAGCCAATGTAAGTTTCAGGGTCGATTTGGACGATATTGCGGAATTAGGGTTCATCAATTTGGGTTGCCCTTTGCTGATAGGTTGATGGCGTCGGGATAGTTCAGTTTCAATCAGAGTTCTACATCCCCGATCTGACATTCTGTGGCCTTGAGGTTCGGTCGTCGCAGCGGTGCCCTGGCCACGGGCTTATTCCTGCTCGTCGCGTCGCCTGGGGAGGAGCAAGCTCCGGCAGAAGGTTTCTCGGCTGCCCTCTTGATGTAAGTGTTTTTTCTTTCGAATGCTTGACTTGATTCTGCTCTTTCTCCTCTTTCTAATTCGATCATTGATTTTGCAGCTTCCTGATGAATGTGACTGGGTTGTCTGGATTGACCCGCCGTCGACCGAACGTGTTGGTCGTGCATTTGAGGAGCTTCATGCATGATTGGGGAAGAGCTGGCTAAAAGCTCATTATTTAGAGAGGAGGGTGATGTATCTAACTAAGAAGAACAAGAAACTGACGCTGAAGATGAAGAAGAGGAACAAGGTTATGCAAGCCTGGGGATTTATCATAGTTCTTGGTTTTAGCATGTTGGCCACATTTGTTTCTGGGTGGTCTAACAATCCATACTAAATGGATTTATTTTTGTAGTATATGCTTTGATGGAGCTTAGTTTGGGAATGTATTATCCCATAACAATGTTGTGATTTGGGAATGATGTGATATTTCTATTTGGAAATGACTGAAGAATCTTGCTTGGCATTTTGAAAGTAGCAGCTGCAGCTCTAATGAAACTAGCAGCTGACCAAATGATCTGTTGTGTTAAAAGTAGTAGCTCACAAAATATTTAAAAGTAGCAGCTCACATGATAGCATCTCACAAATATCATCAGTTCATAATAGCATTGCACATTCAAGATAGCATCTCACAAGTTCAGCATTACATAAGTTCATAATTTCAGCATCACACTTAAGATAACAGCTAACAAGTTCACAAATAGTTCTTAAATAACAAAAACAACACACTTAACATAGCAGCTAACAAGTTCACAGATCTTTCATCTTCTAGCTCCTGGTGTTGCAAGCAGGGTTAGTTAAGAACCTTGAACTCCTCCTTGTGGTGACAGTTTTGCTCACTTCTTTACTTAGCTAGTTGCTTCCAGTTACAGATCCTACTGTAGGATTTGGTGCATACTTGAGCCTCTTCTTGGCTGGTGACATCCCTTTGTCAGCTGCCTTTTTGTACTTCTTTCTTGGGCTACAATTGAAATGAGAACATTAAATGAAGCAAAAAAGGAAATGAGAACATTAAATGATGCAAAAATTGAAATGAGAACATCTACAGCAATTGCACCTTATAACTGATGACACTGTTCGTGCATCTGTAGCAATGGCAGCATCAGGTTCAACCTCTTTAGCATTTTCAGCATCATTTTCCACCTCTGTAGCATTTTCAGCATCTGTTTCCACCTCTGTAGCATTTTCAGCATCAGTTTTAGCATCTAAAGGTTCATCTGTTGCATTTTCAGCCCCCAGTGCTCTTCTTCCCCAAAAGTTGGGTCAATGGATTCCTTGCAGTGAGTGGCACGATGCCCAAGCCTTCCACACCTGCCACATTTCTTTCTCCTTCCTCCAAGTCCTTTTCCCTTAGATTTTGCCCTAATTCTTGTCTTCCTAGGTCTACCAGGGGCCCTGTTTTGCAATGGAGCAGACAATTTAAACCCAGGGTCCACCACATCCCAACGTTGTTTGCCCTCCATTGCAGGCAAATTTTCAGCATAAGTAGCATTGAACCTAGCAACAGAAAAGTACTCATGTACATACTGATCAATCTCACTTACTGGGCCTCTCATTGAAGTAATAAAATACAAAGCATGTATGCAGGGCTGTCCAGTTAACTGCCACTTTCTACAACTGCAATTCCTAGTTTCCAAATTTACTGGATATCTCCACTCTCTCTTTTCCTTGTCAACTGTTGTGATATCTGCCTCATATGTGCTTCTTTTCACTATCTCCATATCAAGGTCCTTAGATTTTGCATGAAGCATTTTCATGACTTTGGGGATTATGATGTGGCAAATGAATGTAGCAGCTGCAATCTGCTGTCTGAGATCAAACTTTTCCATTATAAATTGTCTTATTTTGTCTAGCAAGTGCACAATGTGTACACCCTTCCATTTTCTAATCTTTGAATTGAAGGACTCAGCTAGATTGTTATTAACAAAATCTATTTTGCACACTTCATTGAACAGTGACCTTGCCCATAGCTTGGTGTGATGCTCCTCTAAGTACTCTTTCACACCAGCCTTAATGTGCAACTACCTAAGATGGTAGTTGTGTTTCTTTATGCTGTATGTCAATGAGCAGGGCCATAAATTTTCATCAAAGAATTTTCCTCTAAACTATTTTGTGAAATTTGCAGCCAAATGCCTCATGCATTCTCTGTGCTCCACACCTGGGACCACAGCTTCCACTGCAGTCTCCAGGCCTTTGCATGCATCAGTGTGGATAACAAGACCTGGTGGGTGTCCTATAAGCTCTCTTAAATTCTGGAAAAACCAAGTCCAACTCTCTATATTTTCACCCTCTACAACTCCATATGCAACTGGGAAGATCTAGTTGCAAGCATCCACAACACAGACACTAACTGGTTGCTCTCTAAATCTGCCATTCAATGCAGTGGCATCTACTGCAAGATAAGGCCTACAGCCATTCAAAAACCCTTGCCAGCATACTTTGAAAGAAACAAATACTCTTCTAAAGCACTCCTTCTGTCTACTCTTCCCATTTAGTTTGTACTGTACAGTGTGTTTATCAATGCTAACTACACTGCCAGGAGATGCTTTCTCCACTTCTGCCTTGAAGGTATACAATAACTAAAAAGAGTCAACCAACTTACCATAGATATTGTCAAGTGCCATTTGCTTCCCATAGAATACTGTCATATATGGAACTGCCAGGCCATACTTCTTCAAATTTTTCTGCAATTTTGTTGGTCCCACTTCTGAATCCTCTGAAATCCAGGTCTTCACAGCATCAGCAACCCATCTACTCTTAGCTAACCTCAATCTTTTGCTCCTGTTCACACTGGGACATGTATGTGCAGTCTTTTTCACTTTAACCTGCATTCATGATAGTTCAGAAACATGTCAGAACCTATGTGCTGCAACAAACAAACAAAATACAGTATCACTACTGCTAACTACAAATGCACTGTTAGTTGCTATATTTAATACCTGAAACAGTGTGCTGTGTCTCATTAAGGAGGCATGCATCCTCCATTGACACCTCTTTATAAGAACAATGCACTGTCAACCTAGTACTATCACTCTTGTCTATCACAAATTCACTTTGAGTCTTTATTGAGAAGGTTGCAAGGGCATTTCTATAGTCTTAAGCACTGGAAAATATTGTTCCCTCTTTCAAAGAAGGATCATCTCTATTGTATTGCACATCTGGTCTTTCCTCATCAGATGTTTCAGAGTACCCCATGTCATTGTCCTCCTCTTTCTCATCTTCACCTGCCTCACCAAACATGCCTTCAGGGGGTGGAACATAATCTTCCCCCTCACCATCTTTCTCCTTGCCCTTCTTCCTTGTTACAAACTGTGGAAACAACCTTTCATCCTCATCATCACTTGGCCAATGATCTGGTAGTCCCTCTTCAGTGTATGGGTCACCTGAATCTTTATTATGAGAGGGACCTGCATGCCTAGGAACTTCTATAGTAGGTGTTCCTAGTGCCTGCATGGAACTGCTGCCTCCACTATGAGCTGTTGTTTTTCTGCCCCTTGATTGGCTAGTTCTACCTTTACCTGTAGACCTAGACTGAGATCTTGTTCCTCTGCTCTCCGGCTCTCCTCTCTCCCTTTGTATGACACTTATTTCTAGTTTAGCAGGGAAAGAATCATGTATTGCAAACATGATACCAAGCTCATCATCACACTGGACAGGGACCCATGTTGAGTTGTCAATGTCCCAGTACCTGAATTCCACGGCATCGTATAGACCCCATGGGTATTTAGAAGCTATTGCAGATCTAAACTGATTGAAAGCCCATTGATTATCAGCAACAAAAGGAAAAGAGAATCCTGTGTTGGATGCTTTTGTGCCAGCACTAGCTAGAAGTGTGGTTTCCATTCTACAATCCATCCCAACTGCTCTATCAGGGTCCATCCTACGATGACCATGGAAAACGGACAGATCCCAACGCCATGAGCACTATGAACTAGGTCAACAAATTAAACTACAAGAACAAATCGAACTACAAACGGCATGATACTGCAGCAGATTACAAGAGATACTTACCCCGCCGAAGCATTCTTCTGTAGCTATAATGTGCTCCCTCGTTCGTCGCTGCTGCAACTATTGTCCCAATCCATCCCGTCGCCTGTGTCTCCTTCACGTCATAGCAGAGTGCGACACAGAGTCAAATCCGAAGCTCCACCGTGGCCTCCATCAGTAGATCGAGCCTTAGGAGTTGGGATCGACCGGATCGAGCGAGCTAGGGTTAGGGTTACGGCGGGAGGCGATTTGGGGAGAATGAGAGAGGGTGCGGCTCGGGCAAGAGAACGAGAGGGGGAGAAAGTGAACCGGTGACCTGGGCCTAGTTGTAAGGACGAAGGGGCAAAAATGTCAAAGAAACGGTCTCTTAACAGTCAAACAGCCTTGACTGGACGGAAACGGCACGGAAGGACAATTCTATAAGGGAACATGACGGCGGAGGGGCATTTTTGAGTAGGCTTTCGAATTAGGGGCAAATGTGAGTAGTGGGTTCGAGTTAGGGTCACAGATGTAAAAGACCCATTATATTATCTGTTTTGGATGTTTATGGGCTTTACTAAGAACATTTATATTATTTTTGGGACTAACCTATTAACTGGAGGGCTAGCCCAAATTGTTGTTTTCTTGCCTATTTTAGTGTTTCGAAGAAAAGGAATATCAAACGGAGTGCAAACGGAATGAAACCTTCGGGAGGGTTATTTTTGGAACGGAAGCAATCCAGGAGACTTGGAGTATACATCAGGAATGCAATGAGGAAGCCACAAGGCAGGGAGGTGCGCCCTACCCCCTTGGGCGCGCCCCCACCCTCATGGGGCCCTCATGGCTCCCCTGACCGACTTCTTTCGCCTATATATGTCCATATACCCTAAAAACATCAAGGAGCACAATAGATCTAGAGTTCCGCCGCTGCAAGCCTCGTGAGCCCGTTTCGGCACCCTGTCGGATGGGGAAACCATCACCGATGGCCATCTTCATCATCCCAGTGCTCTCCATGACCAGGAGGGAGTACTTCACCCTCGGGGCTGAGGGTGATCAACTTGCGGGTTCCATGACCTCGTGAACTCATGCATAGGGGTTGGCACACGTTTTCGTCTTAACTCTCTGGTAGAAACTTTGGGGCACTCTTTGAAGTACTTTGTGTCGGTTTGAATAGATGAATCTGAGATTGTGTGATGCATATCGTATAATCATACCCATGGATACTTGAGGTGACATTGGAGTATCTAGGTGACATTAGGGTTTCGGTTGATTTGTGTCTTAAGGTGTTATTCTAGTACGAACTCTATGATAGATCAAACGAAAAGAATGGCTTCGTGTTATTTTACTACAGACTCTTGAATAGATCGATCAGAAAGGATAACTTTGAGGTGGTTTCGTACCCTACAATAATCTCTTTGTTTGTTCTCCGCTATTAGTGACTTTGGAGTGACTCTTTGTTGCATGTTGAGGGATAGTTACATGATTCAGTTATGTTATTATTGTTGAGAGAACTTGCACTAGTGAAAGTATGAACACTAGGCCTTGTTTCCTAGCATTGCAATGCCGTTTGTGCTCACTTTTATCATTAGTTAGCTTGCTTTTTTATATTTTAAGATTACAAAAACCTATATCTATCATCCATATTGCACTTGTATCACCATCTCTTCGCCAAACTAGTGCACCAATACAATTTACCATTGTATTGGGTGTGTTGGGGACACAAGAGACTCTTTGTTATTTGGTTGCAGGGTTGTTTGAGAGAGCCCATCTTCATCCTACGCCTCCCATGCATTGATAAACCTTAGGTCATCCACTTGAGGGAAATTTGCTACTGTCCTACAAAGCTCTGCACTTGGAGGCCCAACAACGTCTACAAGAAGAAGGTTGTGTAGTAGACATCAGAACTTTGCTTGCGTTGGTAGTGAATTAGGGATTGGAGCAATCTGGGCATGAAAGGGCACGATGGAGAAGGGAGATTTTGCAGGGCTGGAATTGGGGCCGCCAGATATTTCATTCCAAAACATGGAAGCGCGAACTTATTTTGTCGCCGTCCTTTTTTCGGGGGGGGGAGGGAGGGAGGGGGTGGGTGGCTTGGTGCTAAGCGTCCGTCTGACACACGCGACCACCACGACACGACCCTGGTCTGCCTGGTGTGCCTACATTTGAGAATGCAAACGAATCTTCTTTCATTTGCAAATGAATTTGTATGTATTACCATGCCCGTGTTTTCCTTGTAGTCATTAGAAACGAGATACTATAAATTAATTAATGAGGAGTTATTTGAAAAAAATCAAAAATGTATCCACAGTATCCGCGCTAACGTGGATTAGAGTGTGTGTCACATAATTAGTTATTTGAATTCGAGTGTGTGTCACATAGTGATCTCCAATTCTAACGTGGATTTCGCATTTCACTATATCCATGCTACTTTTTTAATGCAAATTCATATGTATATGATGAACACCATGGTAGTGAGAAAACTTTTGGATGGATTCAAACATAGAACCTACCAAATAACACAACAAATCGATTCAATGTCAACTTTTCGAAACCTAGTATGGGACGAATTTGAAATAATTACCCATATGCATTGTCCTCAGTTCAAATCTTACAATGTACACTGAATTGAAACATCGATATTAAGTCTCGTAATATCTACATTCAAATGTAGTTTTTTGCCCCCCCCCCCCTGTCGGCACACACGCTACATACTTGCTGTATCGGTCAATCTTCCTCTCCTAAACACCTTAGGAAGCTATCGGTTTCCAACACACGTTCATTCTTTCTCTCCATGTTTCGATATCTACCTCTCCCAACTACTCAACCCCCTTTTTCCACTCTATTACCAAATGTATTTACCACACACCCGCCATTGCACCCCATGTCAAGCTGTCTCTCTCCCTCCCACCCTCTCGCACTAGATAGATGCATTGCCTATCTAGCCCCCCAACCTCTTGTGCGCACGCACGCACGCATGTTGTCTAGCTAGGTCACTCCCTCGATGTCGGTGTCAAAACTGGCAGAGCTCGGGTAGGGGGTCCCAAACTATGCATCTAAGGCTAATGGTAACAGTAGGTGGGGACATGATGTTTACCCAGGTTCGGGCCTTCTCGATGGAGGTAATACCCCACTTCCTGCTTGATTGATCTTGATGATATGAGTATTACAAGAGTTGATCTACCACAAGATCGTAGAGGCTAAACCCTAGAAGCTAGCCTATGATCATGATTGTTCTTGTCCTACGGACTAAACCCTCTGGTTTATATAGACACCGAAGGGGGCTAGGCTTACATAGAGTCGGTCACAGAGAAGGAGATCTACATATCTAAATTGCCAAGCTTGCCTTCCATGCAAAGGAGAGTCCCACCCGGACACAGGACGAAGTCTCAATCTTGTATCTTCATAGTACAACAGTCCGGCCAAAGTATATATTCCGACTGTTCGAGGACCCCCTAATCCAGGACTCCCTCAGTAGCCCCTGAACTAGGCTTCAATGATGATGAGTCCTGCGTGCAGATTGTCTTCGGCATTGCAAGGCGGGTTCCTTCTCCGAATAATCCATAGAATATTTTGAACACGAGGATCGTGTCCGGCTCTGCAAAACAAATTCCACACACCACCGTAGAGAGCACAATATTCCACAAATCTAATCTGCTGACAACTTTTCATAGCATGACATCACGCCGTGGCCCGGTCATTATGCAAACCATTTTCTCAGCCTACCACCACACATATCGCGAGGCGGTTTTTATTGGCACGTCTTGTCGAAGCAGAGATTGTGTCCCCTTATCACGGGATTCTCATCAATACGGGTGTGGGTAACCTAGCCGCGCCATCAACGCGGCACTTGAGGAATAAGCGAGTTTACCGGGCAAGTGGGGAGGAGCAGGATCCCCGCTGCCTTCATAAGGAGATAAGGACTCTCTTTTTCACCCACACCTTCTTCTTCCTCTGCTCATACATTCCCCCTCGCTCGAGCCCTAGTACCCAAGAATTTGTCTTCTCCGCCCACAAAGGCCTTCCGAAAATGTCCGGATCCGGAGCTGGAGGCAAGTGGATGGCCTCTACCGTCTGGGAGAAGGATATCAAAAAACTTCGGGAGGCCGGGTATCTGGCCAAGAAAATCAGCCACCATCTCCCGATGGCGGGATAGATCATCCCTACTCCGGAACCCCACGAGAGGGTTGTATTCCTCCCACATTTTGTCCGCGGGCTAGGGTTTCCCCTCCACCCATTCGTTCGCGGCATCATGTATTATTACGGGATCGATTTTCATGATCTATCCCCCAATTCCTTCCTCAACATCTCGACATTCATTGTCGTGTGCGAGGCCTTTCTCCGCATCCCGCCACACTTTGGCTTTTGGTTGAAGATCTTAACGTGAAGCCCAAGGTAGTGAGCGGCGAGCACGCCGAGTGCGGAGGCGCCATGGTGAGAAAGATGCCCAACGTCACATAGCCAATAGGTACTTTCAATGATTCCATCAAGGAGTGGCAGCAGCAGTGGTTTTACATCACTGAGTCGCGCGGCAAGGAATGGGCTGCTGCTTCCGAATTCCGATCCGGAGCCCCCCTGTGGCTTACGTCCTGGCCCAAGAAGGGCCTGAACTGGTCTTCGTCCGACGAACTGTCGGTGCCCAGATGCGCGTCAAGGCTATGGAAGACAAGAATATCAAATTTGTCAATGTAGTCCAGGTGATGTTAGTTCGCCGGATCCTTCCTTGTCAACACCAGGCTTGCAATTTATGGGAATTCGACCCGGCCAAGCACCAGACCCTACTGGAGCTCTTTGGATCCTCACACAAGGACATCTGGAAGGTTCTTTTTAAGTCAGGCAAACTATGGCCGAACTCCACCGAGGACCGTGGGTACCAACTGTCCCGCCCTGCAAGTTTGGTAAGTCACTGTTATGTTGGCAATTCATATGTTTTATTCGCATATCCTGAGGAAAATGCTTAATGTGTTTTCCACAACTCTCCTAGGGCTGGACGAAGAAGGTGGGGCGGATCTACTTTCCGGCCCCACTGGCAGAAGAACTGACCGGCCCACTTCTGATGAAGATGTTGGTCCCGACGCCTTACAAGGTGCCGACGAATAAGACCGAGAAGGGGGTCAAGAA
Organism: Triticum aestivum; assembly: GCF_018294505.1. Taxonomy (NCBI): domain Eukaryota; kingdom Viridiplantae; phylum Streptophyta; class Magnoliopsida; order Poales; family Poaceae; genus Triticum; species Triticum aestivum. The sequence goes on from NC_057810.1 coordinate 271,645,870, forward strand.
GACCAGGGGCGGTGTAACGCCCCGGATTCGATGCGCCAGGTGTCTGCCAGTTATTCGCCGTCCTTGCCATGTCATTTGATTGCGTGTTGCTCTTTGCCATGTCATCATGTGCATTTCACATCATGTCATCATGTGCATTTCATTTTGCATACGTGTTCGTCTCATGCATCCGAGCATTTTCCCCGTTGTCCGTTTTGCAATCCGGCACTCCTATGTCCCTCGGCGTCCCCTTTTGTCTCCTGTTGTGAGTGGGTGTTAAACTTTCTCGGAATGGCCCGAGGTTTGCCAAGCGGCCTTGGTATAGCACCGGTAGACCGCCTGTCAAGTTTCGTGCCATTTGGAGGTCGTTTGGTACTCCAACGGTTAACAGGGTAACCGTAAAGCCTCCTTCTCTTTGCAGCCCAACACCCCTTCCAAAGTAGCCCAAAACCCATCTAACTCACCTCCATGCTCTCGATCGTTCGATCACGATCGCGTGGCCGAAAACCACACCTCATTTGGACTCTCCTAGCTCCCTCTACCTATAAAATTAGCCCCCTCCCCCGAAATCTCGGGCAAACCCTAGATCAACCTCCCTCTCGCCCGCCGGACATGTCCACCCCGCCGCCGGACGTGTCCACCACCGGCAACCACGTCGCCCCGGCCAATGAGAGGCCGCCACGTCATCCCACCAGTCACTCCCGGCCAACCGGAGCGCGCCACCTCAGCCGCGCCGACCCTTTCTCTCCTCCGCAGCCGCCGCCGCGGCTGCCGCGTCCTCCGCCGCCCTCAGCCGGCCCCGCGCCGCCTCCGTTCGCCGGAGCCGGCCACCGTGTTCCCCGAGCGGCCTCCCTCCGGCCTCCCCCGGCCTCCTCCGGCTAGATCCGGGCCGGAGCCGCCCGGATTCGGCCGTCTCCAACCACCCCGGCCATCTTCGTTTTTCGTGCGAGGTTGACCCCGATTTCTACTAAGTCCCGAGATTTTTGCATAATCATGCCATGTTCATCACGCTACATCTCTGCATCCGTATCTCCGTTTTGTGCATATAATATATCAAATTGTTCGCCTCGACGAGCACTTCATTTCGCTCCATTGTATCATTTTCATTTGAGCTCATCTTGATGCCCGAAATGCTGTTGGAAGAGTGCATGTTGATGTTAACCTGCTGAAACTATTATAACTTGCTCATTTGTCATTTTTGCCATGATTGATGTGTGCATCCTATGAGGTTGATGTCTACATGTGTTTTGATCTATGCCATGCCATCTTTCCAGGCGTGTATGCCATGTATTTTTGTGATCAATATGGTGACTACCACAAGCATGCAAACTAGGCTTCGTGATATTGCTGATTTTAGTCCCTGTTCTGCTGTTATTTTGATGACATGTAAACTTGATGCTACAGAGAGATCCATGCATATTTTGAGATAATTCAGTAAGGGTGTTTTGAACATATGGTTATTATCTATCGATTCATGCCGTTGTTTGCAATTATGGAGTAGTCTAGCATGTCATTTGAGTGATCTACTTTTGCTTCAAAATGTTTCCTGGCAGATTGTTTACATGTTATTCAATATGGCCAAGCTTGCTATAGTTGATCCCTGCATGCTATGGACTTGTTCTTGCCTTGGTTTGTTTCACAAACATGTCTTCTTGATGATGCTATGCTTATCTTGTCATGCAATGACTTGTGGTGAGTGAATCGAGCTTGTTAAGTAGTGTACATGATGTTGTTGTTTTGCTAGACAGATTCTGTTATAGTTTGTTGCTATGTTAACATGCTTCTACTAATCATTCTATGCAAAATATGGAGATGTCCTATAAACATGTTTCGATCTACATGTCATGCTCTATCCATTCATGCCTTTGGTTGCAATTATAGCCTGCTGTAGCTTGTTGTAATCTTGCTCTAAAGTTGCTTCATAATGTTGCTATCAGCCTGTTTACATTAAGTTCAATGTTTCCATGATTGTTTGCTAGTGATCCATGCACCCTATGAACTTGATCTTGCCATGATTAGCTTCATAAACATGTCTTCTTACTCTTGGTTGCCTTGCCATGCCATGTATTGCTATGTGGTGAGTGATTCAAGCTCACCAACATGCCTACTTATTGTTGTTCCTGCCATGTATGAATCTGTAATATAACTTGCCATGTTTACATGGGTGCCATCATATTTTCTGATCCTTTTTGGCTCATGGTCAGTAAGGGACTTTTGATATATGCAGTTAGTAGATTCGTGCCATGCCTTTGCTTGCCATGATATGTTCCTGTAATATGTTGTTTGCTTGCTCTAAACACTGCAACCTGAGGTTATTTCTGCTAAAGTCTGAAACTATTATTATTTGCAATCTTACCATGTGTTTTGGAGCATGTTCTAGTGATTTCTGGAGATAGCTCAGTGTTCATGTTTTGTTATGCTTTACCAGTACTTCATGCCTATGCCTTTTGTTATCATGTTGAGGTGCTGTAGCTTATTGTTTTGATGCTTGCAATATGCCTAGTTGCTGTTATGGACAGATTGTTGCTATGACTTGTATAGTGTGTGTTGCACCGTTGCTCCGTTTTGAGTGTGCTCTATATGAAACTTGCTTGTTTTTGCATGTAGCTTCATATTATCATGTTGCATCCTTGTTTTGAGGTGTTTGCTTGATGTTTGTATTCATTTTGCATCAATGCCATGTTTAACTTGTCTTGCTCATATCTTCTAGGCCGTAGCTCGGAATCTAATGAACTTTATATGTAACTTGACTAGAATTTCGTGTAGATCATCTTGGTGCATCTTAACTTGCTGTTTAACAACTTGAACATAATGTTTATTCAGTTCTGGACCAATTTCGAAATTTTCATATGAGGACTTACCGGAATTGTTATATGTTGTTTCCGGCCTCATTTAAACTTGCCTTGACGTGTTGCTCTTGTTTGCATCGTCTCTTTCCATGAGTAGCTTCATGTAGCCTTGTCATGCATCATGCTTGTTGTGCATCATGCCTTGTTCATGTGTGGTGTGTTTACCATGTTGTGTGCTTCTTCTTGTTAGTTCCTGTTTCGTTGCGATCGTGAGGATTCGTTTGTCTACGGTTGGTTCGGCTTCATCCGTTCGTCTTCTTCATGGACTCGTTCTTCTTCCTTGCGGGATTTCAGGCAAGATGACCGCTACCCTGGATCTCACTACTATCATTGCTATGCTAGTTGCTTCGTTCTATCGCTATGCTGCGCTACCTATTACCTGTTTATCAAGCCATCCCATATTGCCATGAACCTCTAACCTTTGACACCTTTCCTATGCAAACCATTGTTTGGCTATGTTACCGCTTTTGCTCAGCCCCTCTTATAGCGTTGCTAGTTGCAGGTGAAGTTGAAGATTTCTCCATGGTGGACAGGATTTTGGTTGGGATATCACAATATCTCTTATATTATTAATGCATCTATATATTTGGTAAACGGTGGAAGGCTCGGCCTTATGCCTGGTGTTTTGTTCCACTCTTGCCGCCCTAGTTTCCGTCATACCAGTGTTATGTTCCCGGATTTTGCGTTCCTAACGCGGTCAGGTGATTTATGGGACCCCCCTGACAGTTCGCTTTGAATAAAACTTGTCCAGCAAGGCCCAACCTTGGGTTTACCATTTGCCTCACCACCACCTAATTTTTCCCTTGGGAGTCGCTCTCTCGAGGGTCATCTTTATTTTAGCCCCCCGGGCCAGTGCTTGTCTAAGTGCTGGTCCGAACCGAGTAGACTGCGGGGCCCCCTTGGGGAAACTCGAGGTCTGGTTTTACTCGTAGGATGTCTCATACGGTGTTGCCCTGAGAACGAGATATGTGCAGCTCCTATCGGGATTGTCGGCGCATCGGGCGGCTTTGCTGGTCCTGTTTTACCATTGTCGAAATGTCTTGTAAACCGGGATTCCGAGACTGATCGGGTCTTCCTGGGAGAAGGTCTATTCCTTCGTTGATCGCGAGAGCTTGTCATGGGCTAAGTTGGGACACCCCTGCAGGTTTTAAACTTTCGAGAGCCGTGCCCGCGGTTATGTGGCAGATGGGAATTTGTTAATGTCCGGTTGTAGATAACTTGACACCAGATCCGAATTAAAACGCATCAACCGTGTGTGTAGCCGTGATGGTCTCTTCTCAGCGGAATCCGGGAAGTGAACACGGTTTCTGGGTTATGTTTGACGTAAGTAGGTGTTCAGGATCACCTCTTGATCATTGCTAGCTTCACGACCGTTCCGCTTATTTCTCTTCTCGCTCTCATTTGCGTATGGTAGCCACCATATCATGCTTAGTCGCTGCTGCAGCCTCACCACTTTACCCCCTTCCTTTCCCATTAAGCTTTGCTAGTCTTGATACCCATGGTAATGGGATTGCTGAGTCCTCGTGGCTCACAGATTACTACAACAACAGTTGCAGGTGCAGGTTTATGCGATGATCTTGACGCGAGAGTGAAGTTTGCTTGTTTTGGAGTTCTTCTTCTGCTTCTTCTTTGATCAGGGGATAGGTTCCAGGTCGGCAGCCTGGGCTAGCAGGGTGGATATTGTTTGAGTTTCTGTTTATGATTCATCCGTAGTCGGATGTTGCTCTTATGTATGATGTATTGGTGTATTCGTGTGGCATTGTATGCCTCTTGTATGTATCCCCATCTATTATGTAATGTTGATGTAATGATATCCACCTTGCAAAAGCGTTCCAATATGCGGGTCTATCCTTGGTGGGACCTTCGAGTTCCTTTTGGATAGGGTCGCATATTGGGCGTGACAAGTTGGTATCAGAGCCTCGACCGACCCTAGGAGCCCCCTTGATTGATCGTGTAGTTTGGCCGCTGGTGAGTCTAGAAGAAAATTGTTTTTGGAGTCTAGTTATATCGGAGAGTAGGAATTCTTTTTACTCCTCTGCCCCTTCGTCGCTCTGGTGAGGAATCTTGACGTAGATGTTTTGAACTACTCCTCTTCCTTTTCAAATTTTCTTTAGGATCACGCAGTTGGTTTTTCCGATCGTTGGTTCTCATCTCTTTTCATCCAGTGCATTTCTCGTCAAGTTGACTCGAGTCTCTTCATCCTTGAGTTCAATCCTCAATTGTTTTCTTTTCCCACCCGCCCTCCCTTTTTCATCTCGGAACCGGAGTACGTAATCGAGTATCCATCCTACTCGTGCGAAGTCTTTGCTTTCTTTCCTCAATGATTTCAACCGGTGTTTTCCTCTTCAAGATATTCGTTGTTTTCCCCTTCCAAGTTCCCTTAGTTTCCCGCCCTCCCACCCTTTTCTTCTTCCTGGAGTCTGAGTCTATTTCGAGCATCAATTCCATTCGTGTGGAGCCTCTTCAGTCTTCCCTCAATTATTTTCAACCGGTGAATTCTCGCCTCGTTCGTCATTCTTCATCTCTTTTCTTTTCCGGTGGATTCAATTCAAATTTTTCGGTAGTGATTATATTATTTTCCGTTGGCTCAAGTGCTTTCCCTGCTTGTTCGCCTCTCGCCATTCAATCCTTCCGGAGTTCAAATTTCCTCGGCCATCTCGTCGGAACCACCATCTAAATCATCGTAAGGTTTAATCTTATTCCTTCATCCTTCATTTCCATCTCATCATCCTTTTGTCACCGGAGTTCTTCATGGTGGTTCTTCATGATTTAATTCATTCTTCAAGAGTTCATCAAGTACCATTCCATCCTCTCAAGTTCGTTCTAATCCTCCCATTTTCAGCCGGAGTGCTACCTAAATCCTTTCAGTCTTATCCGTTCCTTTTCTCATTCTAACCACTCCGGTTAGAACGAGTGATTTCATAGTCTATCCGATTCCGTGAGCTTTCGATTCTCGTCATTTTCATCGTTCCTCTCTTCTTCTCGAGTGCTCTCGATTCTTTGCTTCTTCTCTTCAGTTCTTGCTTCACCTCATCCCTTTTCTCTTCTGTCTCGGTCCTAAGATCTCGGGACGAGATCTCTTGTTAGTGGAGGAGTGTTGTAATGCCCCGGATTCGATGCGCCAGGTGTCTGCCAGTTATTCGCCGTCCTTGCCATGTCACTTGCTTGCGTGTTGCTCTTTGCCATGTCATCATCTGCATTTCACATCATGTCATCATGTGCATTTCATTTTGCATACGTGTTCGTCTCATGCATCCGAGCATTTTCCCCGTTGTCCGTTTTGCAATCCGGCACTCCTATGTCCCCCGGCGTCCCCTTTTGTCTCCTGTTGTGAGTGGGTGTTAAACTTTCTCGGAATGGCCCAAGGTTTGCCAAGCGGCATTGGTATAGCGCCGGTAGATCGCCTATCAAGTTTCGTGCCATTTGGAGGTCGTTTGGTACTCCAACGGTTAACCGGGTAACCGTAAAGCCTCCTTCTCTTTGCAGCCCAACACCCCTTCCAAAGTGGCCCAAAACCCATCTAACTCCCCTCCATGCTCTCGGTCGTTCGATCACAATCGCGTGGCCGAAAACCACACCTCATTTGGACTCTCCTAGCTCCCTCTACCTATAAAATTAGCCCCCTCCCCCGAAATCTCGGGCAAACCCTAGATCAACCTCCCTCTCGCCCGCCGGACATGTCCACCCCGCCGCCGGACGTGTCCACCGCCGGCAGCCACGTCGCCCCGGCCAATGAGAGGCGGCCACGTCATCCCACCGGTCGCTCCCGGCCAACCGGAGTGCGCCACCTCAGCCGCGCCGACCCTCTCTCTCCTCCGCCGCCGCCGCCGCGGCTGCCGCGTCCTCCGCCGCCCTCAGCCGGTCCCGCGCCGCCTCCGTTCGCCGGAGCCGGCCACCGTGTTCCCCGAGCGGCCTCCCTCCGGCCTCCCCCGGCCTCCTCCAGATAGATCCGGGCCGGAGCCGCGCGGATCCGGCCATCTCCAACCACCCCGGCCATCTTCGTTTTTCGTGCGAGGTTGACCCTGATTTCCACTAAGTCCCGAGATTTTTTCATAATTATGCCATGCTCCTCATGCTGTATCTCTGCATCCGTAGCTCTGTTTTGTGCGTATAATATGTCAAATTGTTCGCCTCGACGAGTACTTCACTTCATTCCATTGCATCATTTTCATTTGAGCTCATCTTGATTCCCGAAATACTGTTGGAAGAGTGCATATTGATGTTAACCTGTTGAAACTGTTATAACTTGCTCATTTGTCATTTTTTTCATGATTGATGTGTGCATCCTATGAGGTTGATGTCTACATGTGTTTTGATCTATGCCATGCCATCTTTCCAGGGGTGTATGCCATGTATTTTTGTGATCAATGTGGTGACAAGCACAAGCATGCAAACTAGGCTTCGTGATATTGCTGATTTTAGTCCCTGTTCTGCTGTTATTTTCATGACATGTAAACTTGATTCTACAGAGAGATCCATGCATATTTTGAGATACTTCAGTAAGGGTGTTTTGAACATATGGTTATTGTCTATCCATTCATGCCCTTGTTTGCAACTATGGAGTAGTCTAGCATGTCATTTGAGTGCTCTACTTTTGCTTCAAAATGTTTCCTGGCAGATTGTTTACATGTTATTCAATATGGCCAAGCTTGCTATAGTTGATCCTTGCATGCTATGGACTTGTTCTTGCCTTGGTTTGTTTCACAAACATGTCTTCTTGATGATGCTATACTTATCTTGTCATGCAATGACTTGTGGTGAGTGAATCGAGCTTGTTAAGTAGTGTACATGATGTTGTTTTGCTAGACAGATTCTGTTATAGTTTGTTGCTATGTTAACATGCTTCTACTAATCATTCTATGCATAATATGGAGATGTCCTATAAACATGTTTTGATCTACATGTCATGCTCTATCCATTCATGCCTTTGGTTTCAATTATAGCCTTCTGTAGCTTGTTGTAATCTTGCTCTAAAGTTGCTTCATAATGTTGCTATCAGCCTGTTTACATTAAGTTCAATGTTTCCATGATTGTTTGCTAGTGATCCATGCACCCTATGAACTTGATCTTGCCATTATTAGCTTTATAAACATGTCTTCTTACTGTTGGTTGCCTTGCCATGCCATGTATTGCTCTGTGGTGAGTGATTCAAGCTCACCAACATGCCTACTTATTGTTGTTCTTGCCATGTATGAATCTGTAATATAACTTGCCATGTTTACATGGGTGCCATCATATTTTCTGATCCTTTTTGGCTCATGGTCAGTAAGGGACTTTTGATCTATGCAATTAGTAGATTCATGCCATGCCTTTGCTTTCCATGATATGTTCCTGTAACATGTTGTTTGCTTGCTCTAAACACTGCAACCTGATGTTATTTCTGCTAAAGTCTGAAACTGTTATTATTTGCAATCTTACCATGTGTTTTGGAGCATGTTCTAGTGATTTCTGGAGATAGCTCAGTGTTCATGTTTTGTTATGCTTTACCAGTACTTCGTGCCCATGCCTTTTGTAATCATGTTGGGGTGCTGTAGCTTATTGTTTTGATGCTTGCAATATGCCTAGTTGCTGTTATGTACAGATTGTTGCTATGACTTGTATAGTGTGTGTGTGCGTTACACCGTTGCTCCGTTTTGAGTGTGCTCTAATGAAACTTGCTTGTTTTTGCATGTAGCTTCATATTATCATGTTGCATCCTTGTTTTGAGGTGTTTGCTTGATGTTTGTATGCATTTTGCATTAATGCCATGTTTAACTTGTTTTGCTCATATCTTCTAGGCCGTAGCTCCGAATCTAATGAACTTTATATATAACTTGACTAGAATTTCGTGTAGATCATCTTGGTGCATCTTAACTTACTGTTTAACAACTTGAATATAATGTTTATTCAGTTCTGGACCAATTTCGAAATTTGCATATGAGGACTTACCGGAATTGTTATATGTTGTTTCCGGCCTCATTTAAACTTGCCTTGACGTGTTGCTCTTGTTTGCATCATCTCTTGCCATGAGTAGCTTCATGTAGCCTTGTCATGCATCATGCTTGTTGTGCATCATGCCTTGTTCATGCGTGGTGTGTTTACCATGTTGTGTGCTTCTTCTTGTTAGTTCCTGTTTCGTTGCGATCGTGAGGATTCGTTCGTCTACGGTTGGTTAGGCTTTATCCGTTCGTCTTCTTCATGGACTCGTTCTTCTTCCTTGCGGGATTTCAGGCAAGATGACCGCTACCCTGGATCTCACTACTATCATTGCTATGCTAGTTGCTTCGTTCTATCGCTATGCTGCGCTACCTATTACCTGTTTATCAAGCCATCCCATATTGCCATGAACCTCTAACCTTTGACACCTTTCCTATGCAAACCATTGTTTGGCTATGTTACCGCTTTTGCACAGCCCCTCTTATAGCGTTGCTAGTTGCAGGTGAAGTTGAAGATTTCTCCATGGTGGACAGGATTTTGGTTGGGATATCACAATATCTCTTATATTATTAATGCATCTATATATTTGGTAAAGGGTGGAAGGCTCGGCCATATGCCTGGTGTTTTGTTCCACTCATGCCGCCCTAGTTTCCGTCATACCGGTGTTATGTTCCCGGAATTTGCATTCCTAACGCGGTCGGGTGATTTATGGGACCCCCTAACAGTTCGCTTTGAATTAAACTTGTCCAGCAAGGCCCAACCTTGGTTTTACCAGTTGCCTCACCACCACCTACTTTTTCCCT
>NC_057810.1:271655669-271685925 GCF_018294505.1 Triticum aestivum
TGGTCCGAACCAAGTAGAATGCGGGGCCCCCTCGGGGAAACTCGAGGTCTGGTTTTACTCGTAGGATGTCTCATCCGGTGTTGCCCTGAGAACGAGATATGTGCAGCTCCTATCGGGATTGTCGGTGCATCGGGCGGCTTTCCTGGTCTTGTTTTACCATTGTCGAAATGTCTTGTAAACCGAGATTCCGATACTGATCGGGTCTTCCTGGGAGAAGGTCTATTCCTTCGTTGATCGCGAGAGCTTGTCATGGGCTAAGTTGGGACACCCCTGCAGGGTTTAAACTTTCGAGAGCCGTGCCCGCGGTTATGTGGCAGATGGGAATTTGTTAATGTCCAGTTGTAGATAACTTGACACCAGATCCGAATTAAAACGCATCAACCGTGTGTGTCGCCGTGATGGTCTCTTCTCGGCGGAGTCCGTGAAGTGAACACGGTTTCTGGGTTATGTTTGACGTAAGTAGGTGTTCAGGGTCACCTCTTGATCATTGCTAGCTTCACGACCGTTCCGCTTGTTTCTCTTCTCGCTCTAATTTGCGTATGGTAGCCACCATATCATGCTTAGTCACTGCTGCAGCCTCACCACTTTACCCCCTTCCTTTCCCATTAAGCTTTGCTAGTCTTGATACCCATGGTAATGGGATTGCTGAGTCCTCGTGGCTCACAGATTACTACAACAACAGTTGCAGGTGCAGGTTTATGCGATGATCTTGATGCGAGAGCGAAGTTTGCTTGTTTTGGAGTTCTTCTTCTGCTTCTTCTTCGATCAGGGGATAGGTTCCAGGTCGGCAGCCTGGGCTAGCAGGGTGGATATTGTTTGAGTTTATGTTTATGATTCATCCGTAGTCGGATGTTGCTCTTATGTATGATGTATTGTTGTATTCGTGTGGCATTGTATGCCTCTTGTATGTATCCCCATCTATTATGTAATGTTGATGTAATGATATCCATCTTGCAAAAGCGTTCCAATATGCGGGTCTATCCTTGGTGGGACCTTCGAGTTCCTTTTGGATAGGGTCGCATATTGGGCGTGACAGGCGGCCTCCATCGTCGCGGCGCCTCGGACACAAAATCCAAAGACTCCAATGCCCGTCCTTCCTCCTAAGAGGACGAGGAGGAGGAGGAAGACGAATCTCCAGTGGGAGGAAGAAAGAAAAGGATGGCCTCCACATCCTTGGAGGCCGAGTCGCCTAAGAGGGGAAAAACTCCTCTTCCTGAGGAGTCCACCGCTGCCGCCGACAGCAGCCAGGAGTGGGATCCCAGAGCCTAGCCCCTGGTGAACTTGTGAGTATAAAATCCGAACATGCTTATGCGTCTAGGCTCGTCATGGCATAATATTTTAATCTGAACCATACTTTTCTGTAGTCCAGCGAGGTCCCGCGCCGAACAATCCTTATCGAAGGATTCGCTGGGTTCTGATGCTATGGAGAGCGGGACACCCCCAAAGGCCCCTTCCCCCAAACATGTGAATGACACCGAGGTTTCATCCCAGGAGGACCCAGGCCAAGGAGTGGGGGAGAAGATCGTAAAGGCGGCGCCAGGAGGTCAAACTTCAGGGGCCGGACACATGGGTGAGAAGGCTCCCATGGACGTCGACAGCGGGGGCGATCTTTAATTCGGCCCCCAGCTGGACACAATCCCGACGACCAATACGGCTCCAGAATCAGGTAGGCGGCCTCCCTCGGCTGGAGGGAGTGTGCATGTTCCACCGGCAACCTCTGTCCAACCAGAGGTGCCGGATACTTTATTGGCGGCGCTGAAAAGTGCCTCCATTCTGGATGAACACCATGCCCTTATGGGGGCGGTGATTGAGAAGATCCAGTCTGCTAAGAGTGGACTGAATGAATCCTGCATCAGCCTTATAAGAGGCTTTGAGGTATGTTTTATGAGGTTTTGAAGAGTGTCATAGTATAGATAGTAGCCCCTGATACACTATTTAGTGAAAGAAAGAATAGGACAGAGGATCAAATTTACGTTTGCAGGAGACTCACTTGATGACATCTATCTCTCTTTTGTTTATAAGCAGGCGTCTATAGCGACTGCCGTCTCTCATACTGTGGAAGTGTCCGGACTGAGGCAGAGTTTGGAGTGGGCCGAAGGAGAACTTGGCCGAGTGAAGAAGCAGTTGGAGGATAACCAAGGTATGCAGAAACCTTGTTCATTTAGCACAAATGAATAAGTGTGCATGATGAAAATATTTTTATGATGTGCTCTAGGGGCGACGACCGAAATTGAGGCTCTTAAGAAGGCTGTGGCCGAAGCCAAGAGGAAGGCCGCCGCAGAGCAGGCCCTTCATGAAAAGCATGAGGCCAGGGTTATTGAAGCTGAGCAAGAGCTTCAAGAGGCCGTGAAGAAATGCGAGACCTTCGAGCAGAGTTTAACGGAAAAAGAATCTAAACTCACCAAGGCTCATCAGGCCACACGCGATGCCCGGGGGGAAACCCAAAGCGCCCTGTAGGAGATTCAAGAGGCGAGGAAGATCGCGGCGGGTAAGGCTTTTTCTATGTAAAGAAAGTATTTGAAAGGAGAAAATCAAGTTGATAATTTGAATTCTGATTTCTCCAGGGGTGTTTGCAGAGCTGCCACGCAGCATATCTGATGCCACCCAATTCTATCGAGCCGAGGAAAAGGGTACTGCGGAGAAGCTCTTCTGGTTGCAGTATTTCGCACCGAATTATCCGGTGCCATTTGTCGATCAGCTGAAGCAGCTGATCGAACTGCATAAGGCAGCCGAACTAGCCATGAAGGATTTAATTATCCGGCTATGGCCTGCCAAGCCGATTCCAAGCAGTTACTTCGGGCTCATGAAGCGGCTTGTGAGTGACTGCCCTCGACTCGAAGTCATCAAGCAATCGGTCTGTATGGAGGGTGCGCGAATGACCTTCACCCGTGCAAAGGTGCACTAGGGGAAGATGGATACGGAAAAGCTGATGACCGAGGGACCGCCGAAGGGGAAGGAGCACCGCAAGCCCAAATTGTATTATGATAGTGTACTGAAAGGAGCTCGCCTTGCGGCGGAAAAATGTACCAAGGACATTATATTTCCATGAATACAATCATGTTGTCCTTTGTAATGTTGAACAAGGTCATTTCTATTATTTACTGCCTGTTATTTGAAAGCTTCTCCTCCTGCGCGGCCGTTTTATATATTAATCTTGAGAGATGGCCAGTCATCGGCTTCTACCCGCACGTAGGAAGTACGGGGGTGTTCAGGATAAACCTGAGCACTCTTTATCCCAATTTTGGGTCCTTGAAGGAGGTGTTCAGCACAATGAACCCGGGAATCGGACTATAGGACTTTATCACTCTCACTTGGCCATAGGAGCTTACCAAAAGGAAGGTAGGCACAGCCCCTGGTGTTCGGAAGACTGCACGAGGGGCTCTATAAGCACCTGATCGGAAGAAAAGCCGATCCATCGCACGCTGCATTAGTTATGGCATTATGCGGAAGAAATCCTTAAAGATTTTACAACCTCTCGAATAGCTGACGAGCTCTCGCCGTATCATGACAGTCAGTTTTCGGCTTTCTCTACTGAGGGGCTCGTCCGCAAGAACCGGGACACAATCGCAGTAGTTCTCCATGTGCTACCTTAGCCGATATAGCGGAACGTAAGGTACCAAAACATGGGAGCCGGGGAAATCCAACTATTGACCCAAACATGATTCGAAGCTAATGCATATAATGCTATAAGTTCGGGGTGCCGAAGGACCGTGAAGGTGTTTGGACTTTGTTGCCATATTATGGGTACAATGAAGCCCCTGACATGTTAAGGCATATCGTGATGTGCTGATGCCTATTGACAAAAGAATTTCAATGAGAAATAACAGCAGATAAGCATCATATAAATCCACATATTGTATTTGAATAGCATGTCGATGCGTATAAGTACAGGTAATGTGATAAAAAGAAATATGACTGCGGAACCTGCTAAGACCAGGCGGGAGGAAGCTGTGTGCGGATCCGGAGTGTAGTCGGATGATCATCGAGGGGAATATCCAAAGGTTCCCTTACGTGTTCAAGTTGTTTCCATGTCGCCAGTCCTGGCCTACGCAGAGGTGAACCTGCAAAGGAAATGCAACAAATGTTTGTGTGCCACAGAGCGGTTGAACCGCGGTATGTGGTCTGTCCTAGCTTTTGCCGGAGTGTTTAATTGAGCTCCGGTCTTTCCGGGCTATCCTGCCGTGAATTAGTTCGGACTCCTTTGACGGTGTCCGGGAGCTTGGCCGTTGACTCGAGGTTTGATTGAAAGATTCCACTCGTTGCTTCTACTGTTAAAGCTGTGGTATACTCTTCGGTACCAAGGGAGAGTTCGGCCCTGCCATTAACCGTGATGACGCTGTGAGGACCGAGCATCTTGAGCTTACGATAGGAATAATGTGGCACCGCGTTGAATCGAGTGAACAAGGTTCATCGAGCAGTGCCTGATAATCACTGCGAAATGGGACGATGTCGAAGACTAACTCTTCGGTACTGTAATTGTTTGGTGATCTGAAGACTACGTCCAAGGTGATAGATCGTGTACATCTGGCCTCCACACCTGGTATAACACCTTTAAAGGTAGTTTTAGTGGGCTTGATAATCTAATGATCGATACCCATCTTGTGCATTGTGTCCTGATACAATAGGTTTAAACTGTTGCCTCCGTCCATAAGGACTCATGTGAGGTGGAACCCGTCAATTATTGGGTCAAGGACAAGTGCGGCTGAATTGCCCTTATTGGTATTGGCCGGACGATCCGTATGATCGAAAGTGATCGGCCATAGTTTATATTGTAGGGCGACTGGCTCCGTTAAGTCGACATCCCTAAGAGTGCACGTCTGTTCCAGCTTGGAAATGTGGATGGCATTTATCATTTTCATTGTTTTGATTTGCGGGAGAAATTTCTTCTGCCCTCCTATATTCGGTGATCAGTGCTCCTCGTCGTCATCGTCGCTTTGAGACCCATTCCCCTTGTTTTTGACACCTGACCTGCCGGCATGTCTGAAGACCCAACATTCTCTGTTGGTATGATTGGCAGGTGTTCCTGGGGTGCCTTGAATTTGGCATGGACGGTCGAGTATGCGGTCCAAACTGGACGGGCCCGAATTGTTATTTTTGAATGGCCTTTTCCGCTGACCGGACTTAGAGCCACTGAATCCGGCATTGACTGTCGTGTCTTCGGCGCTATCACCGTTTTTGCGACGCTTGTGTTTGTTGCGTCGTGGTTTGTCGTTGCTATATCTGGCTTTTGATGTGCCAGGATTGCTTGCTGTGTTCTTGCTACCAGCCAACCAGCTATCCTTGCCCGCACAAAAGCGGGTCATGAGTGTCGTGAGGGCTGCCATGGACTTTGGCTTTTCTTGGCCAAGATGTCGGACGAGCCACTCGTCACGGATGTTATGCTTGAAGCCCGCTAGGGCTTCGGCATCCGGGCAGTCGACAATTTGGTTCTTTTTAGTTAGGAGCCGAGTCCGAAATTTCCTGGCTGACTCTCCGAGCTTATGGGTTATGTGACTTAGATCATCAGCATCCGGTGGTCGCACATAAGTGCCCTGGAAGTTGTCCAGGAATGCGTCTGCCAGGTTCTCCCAACTCCCGATGGAGTTTGCCGGCAAGCTATTCAGCCAATGTCGAGCCGGTCCCTTGAGTTTTTGTGGGAGGTACTTGATGGCGTGTAGATCATCTCCGCGGGCCATGTGAATGTGGAGGAAGAAATCTTCTATCCATACCGCAGGTCTATTTTACCATCATATGATTCAATGTTTACGGGTTTAAACCATTCTGGGAATTCATGATCCATTACTTCTTCAATGAACCATAGGGGGTGTGCGGCACCTCTATGCCGAGCTACATCACGATGCGGTTCAAATGGGTCTGGTCTATTGTATTCGGCCCGGCCGGATTTGTTTTTAGTATATCCCGTGTGACGATCATCATCACACATTGGGGCGCGCCCCCGTGATCCGTAGATTGATCTTGACTGTCATGCTTTTTTCAATTTGTCTTGCAGGTCATGCGTGGAGCCCCGGTCCTTCGTGTTTTTGCTTTTTTGGCGTCGGGGTGCGGGCAAGACTTCGGGCTGAAACGCCGCTTTGTCTCGGCCACAAGGTGGCCGGTCCGCCGCGTCATGCGCTGGTAGTGTAGGCTTTGATGCCTCCTCCTCTAGTTGAGGTAGCAACCTGCGCCTTGGGTAACTTTTTTAGGGTGCTCGAATCCGTATTCCTCGACTGCCAGGTCCTCAGTCCATCTATCAGTTAGCAGATCTTGATCAGCTTGAAGCTGCTGCTATTTTTTCTTCAGGCTGTTTGCAGTGGCTATAAGCCGGCGCTTGAAGCGCTCCTGCTCGACGGGGTCCTCAGGCATGATGAATCCTTCGTCGCCGAGGCTCACTTCGTCTTTGGGGAGGGGCATGTAATTTGCAGCCTCTGATTCTCTATCCATTGCTTGTGCCTTAAGTCTAGCTTGCCCATCCTCCCATTCGGCCTGCTCGAAGCCTGGCTAGGTAGGATTGTTTTCGTCTTCGGCACCATCCGGAATGCTATTTGTGCCGGTATCACCATTTTGCTCTGACAGGGCTTAGAGCGGAGCCTATGACGCCGATGCTTAGATTGCTTCTCAGGGGGAATATCCTCCATTGCCTCATCGCCATCGCTTTCTTTGGGCGTGTCTACCATATATATTATATGATGAGGTGGCTGTCCAGCGCCCTATGGGTGGTGGTTTCTGTTCTTCTCCTGCATCGTCGTCCATACCGTCGATGTCTTCGGAGTTGAAGTAAAGCACGTCGGTTAAGTCATCAACAGTGGCTATTAAGTGGGTGGTGGGTGGGGAACATATTTCTTCGTCGCCCGCTTCCCACTTGAGCCGAACATAGTTCGGCCAAGAGTCTCCTGACAAAGAGAGAGACCTCAATGAATTTAACACATCGCCAAAAGGCGAGTGCTGAAAGATATCCGCGGAGGTAAACTCCATGATCGGTGCCCAATCAGATTTGATAGGCACGGACGCACATGGTTCGGAGCCTGTAGCCGGACACGAGTCCGAGGGTCCGATGACACCGGCCACATAGGAGGTGAGGTCAGTGTTCGGCTCTATCGCCGTTGAGTGTGCGGCCTTCATGGAGGGGTCCATCCACCCGTCTTCGGATGGCGCGATTTGCTCTGGATTGAGGGCCGGGGCTGCCACAGTTGTGATCTCTCGAACACAGTCCGATGGTAGATCTAAGTCATGCTCGTTGTGACAGTTCGGCGCACCTGACATGGGCTTGAATCCGTCGAAGATCAAGTCTCCGCAGATGTCGACAGTATAGTTCAAGCTTCCAAACCTGACCTGATGGCCAAGGGCGTAGCTATCGATCGGCTCCAGATGGCCAAGCGGTTGGCCTGCAGTACGAAGCCACCGAATCCGGGGAGCAAAACCTCACCCTAGAATGCATCGTTAAAGATGGTTGAAGGAGCCATCAAGCCTTATCGTGATGACACGGTTGAACTCTTAATGAAAGCACCAATGTCGGTGTCAAAACCGGCGGATCTCGGGTAGGGGGTCCCGAACTGTGCGTCTAAGGCTAATGGTAACAGGAGGCGGGGGACATGATGTTTACCCAGGTTCGAGACCTCTCGATGGAGTTAATACCCTACTTCCTGCTTGATTGATCTTGATGATATGAGTATTACAAGAGTTGATCTACCACGAGATCGTAGAGGCTAAACCCTACAAGCTAGCCTATGATCATGATTGTTCTTGTCCTACCGACTAAACCCTCCGGTTTATATAGACACCGGAGGGGGCTAGGGTTACATAGAGTTGGTTACAGAGATCTACATATCCAAATTGCCAAGCTTGCCTTCCATGCAAAGGAGAGTCCCACCCAAACATGGGACGAAGTCTTCAATCTTGTATCTTCATAGTCCAACAGTCCGGCCAAAGTATATAGTCCGACTGTCCAAGGACCCCCTAATCCAGGAGTCCCTCACTCGAGACTGTCTCACACTTTCTTCCGCACGGCGGGCCACACTCACTCAATCTCGCTCTGTGGGGACCCCGACTCATGAGTCGAGATCACCGAATGCACGTGTAGTGATCCCAGAGATCAATGCTCACTGAACACACAGAAGCTGAATAACAAGAGTCTTACATCCATACATACTGTCTTACACAAATTATGACCATTATGGTCAAGTCTTACATTGATAAATCCTTAAGGGCTGAACATCAAATGAAACACAAGCAGCGGAAATCTTCGTCGATAAGTTGAACCCATGCCATCTGCCTTAACCCTACAGGCATTCTGACTGGGAAACGTCCTAGTTCGCATGTTCGTGTCCAAAGAACTCTTCTTCGAACTCCGGTTCTTCCATGCCTGGTCAATTAAATAACCAGTGGCAAGCCAATGAGTACTTTGAATGTACTCGCAAGCAACCCATGTTTTGGTTCAAGATACAACAGTGCATGATATAGGTAAATTTTTGCGGAAAGCTAGTTTTGAGTGCAATGACATGTTCAACAACTTGTAAGACGTGCATCAAGTAATCATGAGGACATGTTACAGATATCAACATAAATAGAGTGGGCACCAACCCAACTCAATCATGTCAAGTCCTTTGACTAGTCCCAAGTAGTTATGTCAACACACACACACACATGTTTGTAGGAATCTGGACATAGTTTAAGAAGCACTGCCCAACTGTCCTTGACCGTGGACACGGCTATTCGAATAGTTTTACACTCTGCAGAGGTTGCACACTTTACCCACAAGATCCGGGGAACTTCCGTGTCATCCACGACCCGCGATACCTCAAAGTACCCGGGGTAAGCACCCGATCACTACCTTTCCCTAGACGACACTAACATGGAGTCCACTCATTGTTCTGTATCCTCACGATGTACATCATACGAGACTCGCTCGAGATCGTAACATCCGAGAGGGGACACAACGGTGTATCCGGTGCCCTGTGAAAACAGTCATGGCCTCCCTACCTGGCACGACCCCGTACCGAGAGAGCGCACCAACAACTCTCCCGTCACTAGTAATGCGGGCTCCAAGCTAGTATCGGCCTAGGTAATCAATAATGCCCTTTCCCATATAAGGGTAGAGTGGTTGCGCATGTAAGGTTGGGACAGTCATCAAATCTTAAATCTAATCCGTTCTCGAAAACAACACACATACTTGCCTCGCTACACCACTTCGTCATCAAGTGGTTACCCATCTCAACATATCCCTCGGGCATAAGTGGCACCCGACGGGGTTTTCGAAAAGTCTTTTGAAAATACTTTGCCTCCATCACATGCATATTCCCGCCCCTTTTTGCGTAGCAACTACTTTAACATCCTATCTACTCCCACCGACACAACCCTCATAAGAAGGTAGGGTCATGCACAATGCAAGTATCAACGAGGAAGTAACGAAGGCAATCCACCAAAGTGGTTACCCTCTCAACATGGTTCCGAAACAACTCTAATAGAGTGCTATATGATGTGCATAAAAAGGTTTCATAGACATGGTCAAAGGGCTGCTTGCCTGGCTCAACAGAGTCTTCGAGGTCTTCGAAGTCTTCTGGTCCTACTCCTTCGTCAGCAACGCAATCTATCGTCGCAAAATAACAACGAGAAAATAAGGCAATAATAAAACAGAAAAACCAAAGTGCTCAGAAAAATGTCAACACACTTTTGTAAAATACTAGGTTGAAAACTAAGAAGGGGAAAATTCCTAGTTTTGGATTTGGAGTTGTGGAATAGGAGAAATGGATTTTTAGAGTGGAATTTAAATGCTCAAATTTGAATTTAAATTTGAACAGTGCAGAAAAGTTTGATGGACATATATGAGAGTTACACCATTAAATAGGTGGGATTTTTACAAGATTTTAGGAACTGGAATTGTTGTATTTGGATTATTATTTAATCCTGTGGAATTTTTGGAATAATGACAGAAAAAGAAAAAGGAAAAGGGCACTGTGCCTGCTGGGCCAGGACAGCCGCAGGGCAGCAGGCCCAGCCAGCGAGGCGGCCCAGCGCGCCGGTGCACGCGCGCGCGCCAGGTTCAAATCTGACGGGCGGGGCCCAGGCGTCAGGGCGAGGGGCTGACGGGCGGGCCCCACGGCATCGTCGTCAACCCTAGGCCAGAGGGGACGGCGAGCTCACCGGCGACGGCGTAGGCCACGGCGAGGTCGGGCGAGGGCACGGCTGGACTCAGTGCTGCGTCGCCGATCGGGTGGAGGTGGCGGGCGTCACCGGAGCTGCCTGGTTCACCGGCGACGAGGTCTCGCGGCGGAGGAGCTTCAGGCGTCGACGGCTCCGGCCGTTTCCAACCGCAAACGAGGCGTGGAAGAGAGGGGAAACAATCAGGGAGGTGAGGGGAGTCCGGATCGAGAGAGAGGAGGGGCGGAGGGAGCCCGTACCCTGAGATCGACGGCGACCCGAGGCGGCGGAGCTCCGGTCGATCCCGAGCACAGAGGCTCTCCGGGGGTGATTGGGTGGTGCGGGCGTGCTTCTAGGGGTGTGAGAAGGAGGCTAATGCCACTGGAGCAGCCCGGGGCGGGCTTATATAGCCGCATGGTGGTCCACCGTGGACCTGTGCGCCGGCGAGCTTGTTGTCATCTCCACGGGTCACGGGGGCCTGTTTGGTTGGGTCTGGGGTGTTCGAGGGGGTCGGCTACGCCCAGGGGAAGAAGAGAGAGAGGGAGCAGGGGGCCAGAGGCACAGCGCGTGTGAGCCGTGCCATTGGCGCGCTCGGGCGGCCTCTAATCGCTAGCGCGGAGGCGCGGGGAGGAGGAGAGAGGAGGGGGCCGACCGCGTAGCATGTTGCGGACGCCGAGGCGCATCGGCGCGCGCGCGGGGGAGGCCCGAGGTGGCCGGAGCTGCTTGACAGGGGGCGGCTACAATGCGGGAGCGCACTGTAGCGCGCTCCAGAGCGCGTCTATGGCTGCCCTGGCATTGTTTAAGAGGCGAGGGGCATGTCCACTAGTGTCTAGCAGGTCTAGGGGGAATTAAAGAAGAGCATAGGGGCATTGGATGCCCTGGAGAGCCAGTAGAGTGAGGGGAGAGGAAGAAGAAGTGTGCAAATGGGCTGACCAGAGAGAGGAAGTGGGGTTTTACCCATCCAATAAGTGAGCTATGGACTTTCCATTGTTACTGGAGGTGAAAGGGGGCTAGCAGGAGCTGTGGTAAAAATTTGAGCTCTCCAAGAATAGTGGAAGGGGTCAAAATAGTGGTTTTTGCAAAATGGCAGAAGGTGTTTGATAATGGTTTGGGCTAGCAGATGAACTCTCATTGCCATGATACTTAACAGTATGGAAAGACACTTAGAAATAGGGTGTGCCACCAAATTTGAGCTTATTTGGGCAAAGTTGCCAATGCAACTTTTGTAAACCCTAGAAATGAGCAGAAATAGACTTGAGTAGATCTAGTTGAGGAAATCACTTCTCCTTGATGCACCACTTGGTTTAGTGGCCTCATTTGGTCATGTGAACATGCTCACAAACGTTGGGGTCAAGGGGAGAAAGTTGGTAGTACAAACTTGATCAAATTGGATTCTGGTCAGAGAGGGTTTTGGGGCATTTTGGTGAACCAAAATGACTTTAATTGGCATGAGGCTTTGCAAGGTAATCACAATATTCATTTGTGACTTGCTGGATTTTTCTTGGATTTTTATGAAAATATTTCCTGTAGAAATACTTCAAATCCTTGAAATAGGCAGGAATGGTTTTGTGAGGTTTTGTCCAATATTTTTATTATAACCATATGTTGAAACTCTTATATATGGAAAATATATGTCCACTGAGTTTCCCTGATTTTTGTCAAATATTTTTGAAACAATAAAATAATTTTTCCCTATTAAAGACCATTTCTGGCCTTAAGAAAAAGCTTTTAAATAAAATAGAAAAATAGCTTTTAAAATTATATTTTTGTGGTTTCTGGGTATCCTATATCTAACAGGTTTCATATATACCTTTTGAAAGATTTTTCACACCTCAAATCAAGTACTTGCAGTGCAAATCTTAATTCAAGGGTTTTTGGAAAACTAATTTTAGAAAATACTTTTTGGCCAAATTATTTTTGTAAGAAAAATACTATATTGCTCTATACACATGGCATGATCATTGGACAGAAGTTTGGGGAAAGGAGATGAAGTATAGAAGGTGGAGTAGTTGACTATTAAGAGCACTTGAAAAACCACATAGAGAAAACCAACTTCAAAATAAAAGCCAAATAATGCAAAAGTTTTTGTTGGTCCAAATTTTCATGCTTTATTAATGCAAATGAAGTGTTACAAAATGCAGGGTGTGACAGACCTACCCCCCTTACAAGAATCTCGTCCCCGAGATTCCTAAACTAGGCTTTAAAGAGATACGGAAACTCGGATCTAAGGTAGTCTTCACGTTCCCAGGTGGCTTCTGCTTCAGTGTGGTTGCTCCACTGGACCTTGAAGTACATGATGGTGCGGCTTCGAGTGTGTCTCTCGGCCTCATCCAGAATGCAGATGGGCCTTTCACGGTAGGTCAAATCAGGCTGAAGGTCAATGGCTTGGTGATCGACATCCTTGTAAAGATCAGGCTTGTTTGGGACTTGGAGACATTTCCGGAGTTGCGACACGTGGAATACGTTGTGCACATCGGATAGTTCAGGTGGCAGCTCCAACTGGTAAGCCACTTCTCCTCGTCGTTCAGTGATCTTGAAGGGGCCGATGTATCTTGGTGCGAGCTTTCCTTTGACGTGGAAGCGCTGGGTTCCCTTGAGAGGGGTGACCCGGAGATAGACATGGTCTCCAACTCGGAAGGTTATGTCTCTCCGACGTGAGTCAACGTAGCTCTTCTGCCTTGACTTGGCAGTCTTCAAGCGCTCTCTGACAAGTTAGACTTGCTCTTCTGCTTCACGGAGGATATCGGGCCCAAAGACAAGTCCTTCTCCGGTCTCCGACCAATTGAGGGGTGTGCGGCACTTCCGTCCGTATAACACCTCAAATGGTGCCATTTGAAGGCTTGACTGATAACTGTTGTTGTAGGAGAGTTCGGCAAAAGGGAGGGAATCTTCCCACTTAGCTCCATATGCTAAGACACAGGCGCGGAGCATGTCTTCGAGTATCTGATTCACTCGTTCTGTCTGGCCTCCGGTCTGCGGGTGGAAAGCAGTGCTGAAGGACAACTTGGTTCCCAGGGCCTCTTGGAACTTCTTCCAGAACCTTGAGGTAAACTGGGTTATTCGGTCTGACACAATCTCCTTGGGAACACCATGAAGGCTTACGATTCTGTTGATGTATAGAGTTGCTAGCTGATTGCCATCATGGGTAGTCTTAACAGGAATGAAATGGGCTACTTTGGTCAAGTGATCGACTAGGACCCAGATGGAGTCATGTCCCTTGTTCGACCTAGGTAGTCCAGTGATGAAATCCATTCCAACTTTATCCCATTTCCACTCGGGAACCTTGAGTGGTTGGAGCAATCCAGCAGGTCGCTGATATTCAGCTTAGACCCTTTGGCATACATCACACTTTGCAACATAGGTGGCAATCTCCCTCTTCATGCCATGCCACCAGAATCTTTCCTTCAGGTCTTGGTACATCTTGGTTCCTCCGGGGTGAATGGAATACGGGGTGTCATGAGCTTCTTGCGAGATCAAATTCTTGAGCTCAATCTTGTTGGGTACGCAAATGCGATTCCCAAACCACACAATTCCTTGCTCATCCTCTGAGAACACGGGGGCCTTGCCTGCCTTGATCTTCCTCTTGATGCCTTCAATACTTTCGTGTCCCTTCTGAGCTTCCTTAATATCATCCATCAGGGCAGGCTTGACTTCGAGGTTGGCTAAGAATCCTGGTGCAACCAGTTCCAACCCGAAGCTTTCAAGTTCTTCATACAAGGCAGGTAGCTTTTCCTTAAGCATAGTATTCAAGGAACAAGCCTTCTTGCTTAATGCATCAGCTACCACATTAGCCTTTCCAGGGTGGTATTGAACACTGAGGTCATAATCCTTGATCAACTCTAGCCATCTTCTTTGCCTCATGTTCAATTCCTTCTGAGTGAAAATATACTTCAGACTTTTGTGATCTATGTATATCTCACACCGCTTCCTTAGGAGGTAATGTCGCCATGCTTTCAGGGCATGAACCACTGCTGCTAACTCAAGATCATGAGTAGCATAATTCTCTTCATGAGGCCGTAGTTGCCTTGAAAGGTAAGCTATGACTATGCCATCTTGCATCAGAACACTTCCCAGTCCGGTCCTTGACGCATCACAATATATCACAAACTCCTTGTGCATATCTGGTGTGGCCAGAACTGGGGTGGTGGTCAGTCTCTTCTTCAGCTCCTGGAAGCTCTCTTCGCACTTCGGCGTCCATTCAAACTTCTTGTCCTTCTTTAGGAGCGGAGTCATGGGTCGAGCAATGCTTGAGAATCCTTCAACGAACTTGCGGTAATATCCTGCGAGTCTGAGGAAGCTTCTGACCTCCTTCACATTGCTTGGGGATTGCCATTCAGTCACGGCTGCAATCTTAGCGGGGTCGACCGGCAATCCTTCCTCGGTCATAACATGACCCAAGAATCCAACTTCACGCAGCCAAAATTCGCACTTGCTGAACTTGGCATACAGTTGGTGCTCTCGAAGCTTGTCTAGGACCATCCTCAAGTGTTGCTCGTGCTCTTCCTCCGACTTCGAGAAGACAAGAATGTCTTCTATGAAGACAACGACAAACTTGTCCAAATATTCCATGAAGACCTTATTCATGAGGTACATGAAGTAAGCTGGGGCATTGGTCAACCCAAAGGACATGACCGTGCACTCATACATGCCATATCTGGTTACAAATGCCGTCTTCGGAATATCTTGGGGTCTGATTTTCTGCTGGTAGTACCCAGATCTGAGGTCGATCTTGGAGAACACCTTGGCCCCGTTGAGTTGATCAAACAGATCTTCAATCTTGGGAAGTGGATATTTGTTCTTGATTGTAACTTCATTGAGGGAGCGGTAGTCAATGCATAAGCGGATGGTACCGTCCTTCTTTGCCACAAATAGAACAGGTGATCCCCAAGGGGAGGCACTAGGGCGGATAAATCCCTTCCTCAACTGCTCTTCCAGTTGCTTCTTCAACTCTGCTAACTCTTCCGATCCCATTCTATAAGGCTTCTTATAGATGGGTCCTGCTCCGGGCATGAGCTCGATGATGAACTCAATGTCTCGGTCAGGAGGCATTCCCGGTAGCTCATCAGGAAAAACATCGGGGTATTCGCATACTACCGGCACTTGCTCCAACCCAACTTCAGCCAGACAGTTGACTTGGGTGGCTTGAGCAGAGGAGGGGTTGGAGGAAAATTTAACATCGACTCCTTGGTCATTAGTCACAGTGACAGACCGGTTGGCACAATCTAACAAGCCTTGGTGCTTTATGAGCCAATCCATTTCTAAGATCACATCCAAGCCTTGCGATCTTAAGATGATAAGATCTGCTAATAAGTCTACCCCATTAATAACAATCCCGACTCCTTTACATCCTATCTTAGCTCTCATCTCTACTCCGGGGGTTTGTACCACCATAGGGTTATTCAGGGGTGTAGGGGTCATGCCACTTTTTAATGCAAACTTTTGGGTGACAAATGAATGCGTGGCTCCAGAATCAAACAAGACAGTTGCAGGTGTTGAATTGACAAGGAACGTACCCAGCACGACGTCCGGGTCTTCCTGGGCTTCTTCTGCAGTGACATGATTCACACGACCCTTGCTGTTGTTGGGCAGGTTGCGGGGAGCTTGGTTCCTTGGTGGCATTCCACGGCCTTGTCTTGGGTTCTGCGCATTGGGGCGCGGGGCATCGGGCTTCTTGTTGGGGCAATACTTGGAGTAGTGTCCTGGATGTCCACAACCGAAGCAAGTGGCTTGGTTGGGGTTGCTGCTTTTGCCAGCATTGTTATTGGGGTTGTTGTAAGCTGGCCTGGGGTTGGCATACTGCTGAGGTGGATAGTTGGTGCGGGGTGCAGGAGCTCGTGGCTACTGATAGGTTGGCTTGACTGGGGATGGCTGCCACGGGCGAGGCTTCTGGTTGCTGGAGCTACCCTTGCTGATCATCTTGCGCTTATGGGTATCATCCAAAGCACGTCGCTTGTCCTCAAGCATGAGTGCCTTGTTCACAAGATCAGGAAAGGTCGGGCCGTCACACACAACAAGCGAGTACTGCAGAGTCTGGTTAAGGCCTTCCATGAAGCGCTCCTTTTTGGCAGCATCAGTGCTGACATCCTGAGGAGCATACCTTGAGAGAACACTGAACTTCTGCATGTACTCCTTGACAGTGCTACTACCTTGCTTCAGGGATCGGAACTCACGCTTCTTGATGGCCATGATTCCAGAAGGAATGTGGGCCTTGCGGAATTCTACCTTGAAGTCATTCCAAGTGATGTTTTTCTCAGCATGCATGGCCTTGAATCCATCCCACCAAGCTCTGGCAGTTCCCCCGAGACATTGGGCAGCATATGCCACCCTCTCACGGTCTTTAGTGCAGCCGACTAGGTCCAACAAGTCCTCAATGGTGCGGACCCAGTCGTCTGCATCCAGGGGTTCAGCAGTCTCGATGAAAGTGGGTGGTGCATGCTTCTTGAACTCCACCAACATGGACCGTCCATTGCCGTGTCCCGCCGGCTGGCAATTGACAGCTTGAGCAATCACCTGAAGGGCTGCAGTGTTGGCTTGGCATTCCTCTCGGAAGGCTTGGAGAAGCTGAGCCATGTCCATGATTGGAGGAGGTGGTGGGGATGGAGTCTGTCCTTGGGCTTGGTCCTGGCTGACTCCTGCTTCAGCAGAACCTCCGGCTTCTTGCTGCTGGGTAGAGGTACCAGTACGTGTTACAACAGGCATCCTGTTGGAGTGGTCAAGGTCTCATGATTGGGGAAAGATGGGGAAAGCAATATAGATGGGACGCCTAGTAAGGGGGGGTGGTATGACACTAATTGTTTTCATGCAGGGGCCAAAAGGGCCAAACACATTCATTAAAGTCCAAATGGGTGATGTAGTCGCTTACAAGTTCCCGAAGGAAAGCACGACATCCATCAAACACAACAAAAGCAAACACAACAGTACATGGTTTCATATGAACCATTACATGGAGTCGACTTCGCATAGGGGTACACGACCTATCCTACCGTAGGGTTACTAACGGGCATATCCAAGTTGTGAATGATGCCTAAGTGGTGGAATGCTCGGTCGCGTAGTCTGGCTCTTCTGGGTCTTCCTCCTCATCATTAGTAGCACGGCTTCCTTCATTGCTTGAAGGGGTGGGGGAGTGGAGGAGCCCACCACGGAGTTGCTTTGCTGGTGGGGTGAAGAGCTTGCGGTAATCCCTTGCGCTCATGCGGTGTTGCTGTGGGGTGAAGAGCTTGCGGTAATCCTTTGGGGGTCTTCCGCCTCTGTATGCGATTGCGGGCTGTCCAAGGGGAGCACCTTCTTTCTTGATCCTATCCGTCTTCACTTGAGCTTGGAGAAGAAGTGCCTTGGTCTCATGAAGTTCCTTTCGGAGTTCCATTGATTCCGAGGCCAAGTGTTGCGCCAAACTATCGGCACAAAGGCTGAAGTAGATCTGGAATCAGAGTGGAAGTCCTTCTTCTAATGGTGGAGCTGGTGCACTGCTCTCATCCTCACCTTCCTTCCGATAAGGCAAGAAGCGGGTTGCCAACTCGTCTGCCATCTCTGGAAGAAGGTCTCGGAGGCGGGTGAGTGCCTTGAGGGTTGCCGTCTCGACGGCAAGAACTAGTGTTGCCATCTGGGGTCCCTCGAAGAACCAGCTTGTTGGAGAGTCATTGGCCTTCACGATCACTTCCACATGATACTCCGTCTCGGTGTCATTGATCCAATGCTCAAGGTAGGTGAAAATGGGGGCTCGGTGGTACTGGCACTTCTTGAGGATATCCTCGAGAAGCACGGGAAGTCCGGTGGTCAGGAAGTCTTCAGGTACGACAGCCATCTACAAAGGTTCAATGGGCGAGGTCAATAAGGGGAATATATCTTGGGTTGGGTAGGCTTTAGAAAAGAACAGAAGTTTAGATGGTCTCAAGCTAACTAACGTCCATGCTAACTAAGGCTTCCTACAGTCAGGATGGCTCTGATACCAGCTCTGTGGGGACCCCGACTCATGAGTCGAGATCACCGAATGCACGTGTACAGTGATCCCTGAGATCAATGCTCACTAAACACACAGAAGCTGAATAACAAGAGTCTTACATCCATACATACTGTCTTACAAAAATTTTGACCATTATGGTCAAGTCTTACATTGATAATGCCTTAAGGGCTGAACATCAAATGAAACACAAGCATCGGAAATCTTCGTTGATAAGTAGAACCCATGCCATCTGCCTTAACCCTACAGGCATTCTGACTGGGAAACGTCCTAGTTCGCATGTTCGTCTCCAAAGAACTCTTCTTCGAACTCCGGTTCTTCCATGCCTGGTCAATTAAATAACCAGTGGCAAGCCAATGAGTACTTTGAATGTACTCGCAAGCAACCCATGTTTTGGTTCAAGATACAACAGTGCATGATATAGGTAAATTTTTGCGGAAAGCTAGTTTTGAGTGCAATGACATGTTCCACAACTTGTAAGACGTGCATCAAGTAATCATGAGGACATGTTACAGATATCAACATAAAGAGAGTGGGCACCAACCCAACTCAATCATGTCAAGTCCTTTGACTTGTCCCAAGTAGTTATGTCAACACACACACACACGCACGTTTGTAAGAATCTGGACATAGTTTAAGCAGCACCGCCCAACTGTCCTTGACCATGGACACGGCTATTCGAATAGTTTTACACTCTGCAGAGGTTGCACACTTTACCCACAAGATCCAGGGAACTTCCGTGTCATCCACGACCGCGATACCTCAAAGTACCTGGGGTAAGCACCCGATCACTACCTTTCCCTAGACGACACTAACATGGAGTCCACTCATTGTTCCGTATCCTCACGATGTACATCATACGAGACTCGCTCGAGATCATAACATCCGAGAGGGGACACAACGGTGTATCCGGTGCCCTGTGAAAACAGTCATGGCCGCCCTACGTGGCACGACCCCATCCCGAGAGAGCGCACCAACAACTCTCCCGTCACTAGTAATGTGGGCTCCAAGCTAGTATCGGCCTAGGTAATCAATAATGCCCTTTCCCATATAAGGGTAGAGTGGTTGCGCATGTAAGGTTGGGACAGTCATCAAATCTTAAATCTAATCCGTTTTCGAAAACAACACACATACTTGCCTCGGTACACCACTTCGTCATCAAGTGGTTACCCATCTCAACATCTCCCTCGGGCATAAGTGGCACCCGGCGGGGTTTTTGAAAAGTCTTTTGAAAATACTTTGCCTCCATCACATGCATATTCCCGCCCCTTTTCGCGTAGCAACTACTTTAGCATCCTATCTACTCCCACCGACACAACCCTCATAAGAAGGTAGGGTCATGCACAATGCAAGTATCAACGAGGAAGTAACGAAGGCAATCCACCAAAGTGGTTAACCTCTCAACATGGTTCCGAAACAACTCTAATAGAGTGCTATATGATGTGCATAAAAAGGTTTCATAGACATGGTCAAAGGGCTCCTTGCCTGGCTCAACAAAGTCTTCGGGGTCTTCAAAGTCTTCTGGTCCAACTCCTTCGTCAGCAACGCAATCTATCGTCGCAAAATAACAATGAGAAAATAAGCCAATAATAAAACAGAAAAACCAAAGTGCTCAGAAAAATGTCAACACACTTTTGTAAAATACTAGGTTGAAAACTAAGAAGGGGAAAATTCCTAGTTTTGGATTTGGAGTTGTGGAATAGGAGAAATGGATTTTTAGAGGGGAATTTAAATGCTCAAATTTGAATTCAAATTTGAACAGTGCAGAAAAGTTTGATGGACATATATGAGAGTTACACCATTAAATAGGTGGGATTTTTACAAGATTTTAGGAACTGGAATTGTTGTATTTGGATTATTATTTAATCCTGTGGAATTTTTGGAATAATGACAGAAAAAGAAAAAGGAAAAGGGCACTGTGCCTGCTGGGCCAGGACAGCCGCAGGGAAGCAGGCCCAGCAAGCGAGGCGGCCCAGCGCGTCGGTGCACGCGCGCGCGCCAGGTTCAAACCTGATGGGCGGGGCCCAGGCGTCAGGGCGAGGGGCTGACGAGCGGGCCCCACGGCCATCGTCGTCAACCCTAGGCCAGAGGGGACGACGAGCTCACCGGTGACGGCGTAGGCCACGGCGAGGTCGGGCGAGGGCACGGCTGGACTCAGCGCTACATCGCCGATCGGGTGGAGGTGGTGGGTGTCACCGGAGCTGCCTGGTTCACCGGCGACGAGGTCTCGAGGCGGAGGAGCTTCGGGCGTCGACGGCTCCGGTCATTTCCGGCTGCAAACGAGGCGGGGAAGAGAGGGGAAACGATCAGGGAGGTGAGGGGAGTCCAGATCGAGAGAGAGGAGGGGCGGAGGGAGCCCGTACCCTGAGATCAACGGCGACCCGAGGCGGCGGAGCTCCGGTCGATCTCGAGCACAGAGGCTCTCCGGGGGTGACTGGGTGGTGCGGGCGTGCTTCTGGGGGTGTGAGAAGGAGGCTAATGCCACTGGAGCAGCCCGGGGCGGGCTTATATAGCCGCACGGTGGTCCACCATGGACCTGTGCGCCGGCGAGCTTGTTGCCGTTGCCACGGGTCACGGGGGCCTGTTTGGTTGTGTCTGGGGTGTTCGTGGGGGTCGGCTACGCCCAAGGGAAGAAGGGAGAGAGGGAGCAGGGGGCCAGAGGCACCACGCGTGTGAGCCGTGCCATTGGCGCGCTCGGGCGGCCTCTGTTCACTAGCGCGGAGGCGCGGGGAGGAGGAGAGAGGAGGGGGCCGACCGCGTAGCGTGTTGCGGATGCCGAGGCGCATCGGCGGGCGTGCGGGGGAGGCCCGAGGTGGCCGGAGGTGCTTGGCAGGGGGCGGCTACAGTGCGGGAGCGCACTGTAGCGCGCTCCAGAGCGCGTCTATGGCTGCCCTGGCATTGTTTAAGAGGCAAGGGGCGTGTCCACTAGTGTCTAGCAGGTCTAGGGGGGAGTAAAGAAGAGGAGAGGGGCATTGGATGCCCTAGAGAGCCAGTAGAGTGAGGGGAGAGGAAGAAGAAGTGTGCAAATGGGCTGACCAGAGAGAGGAAGTGGGGTTTTACCCATCCAATAAGTGAGCTATGGACTTGCCATTGTTAATAGAGGTGAAAGGGGTCTAGGAGGAGCTGTGGTAAAAATTTGAGCTCTCCAACAATAGTGGAAGGGGTCAAAATAGTGGTTTTTGCAAAATGTCGGAAGGTGTTTGATAATGGTTTGGGCTAGCAGATGAACTCTCATTGCCATGATACTTAACATGATGGAAAGACACTTAGAAATAGGGTGTGCCACCAAATTTGAGCTTATTTGGGCAAAGTTGCCAATGCAACTTTTGTAAACCCTAGAAATGAGCAGAAATAGACTTGAGTAGATCTAGTTGAGCAAATCACTTCTCCTTGATGCACCACTTGGTTTAGTGGCCTCATTTGGTCATGTGAACATGCTTACAAAAGTTGGGGTGAAGGGGAGAAAGTTGGTAGTACAAACTTGATCAAATTGGATTCTGGTCAGAGAGGGTTTTGGGGCATTTTGGTGAACCAAAATGACTTTAATTGGCATGAGGCTTTGCAAGGTGATCACAATATTCATTTGTGACTTGCTGGATTTTTCTTGTGTTTTAATGAAAATATTTCCTGTAGAAATACTTCAAATCCTTGAAATAGGCAGGAATGGTTTTGGGAGGTTTTGTCCAATATTTTGATCATAACCATATGTTGAAACTCTTATATATGGAAAATATATGTCCACTGAGTTTCCCTGATTTTTGTCAAATATTTTTGAAACATTAAATTAATTTTTCCCTATTAAAGACCATTTCTGGCCTTAAGAAAAAGCTTTTAAATAAAATAGAAAAATAGCTTTTAAAATTATATTTTTGTGGATTCTGCGTATCCTATATCTAATAGGTTTCAAATATACCTTTTGAAAGATTTTTCACACCTCAAATCAAGTACTTGTAGTGCAAATCTTAATTCAAGGGTTTTTGGAAAACTAATTTTAGAAAATACTTTTTGGCCAAATTATTTTTGTAAGAAAATACTATATTGCTCTATACACATGGCATGATCATTGGAATGAAGTTTGGGGCAAGGAGATGAAGTATAGAAGGTGGAGTAGTGGACTATTAAGAGCACTTGAAAAACCACATAGAGAAAACGAACTTCAAAATAAAAGCCAAATAATGCAAAAGTTTTTGTTGGTCCAAATTTTCATGCTTTATTAATGCAAATGAAGTGTTACAAAATGCAGGGTGTGACACGCTCTCTCTATCTGAGTCTCGATTAACCTCGTATTCTTTCACACAAAATGATGTATCTCCCTGTTCAGGCCTCGATCGACACACTCAATACTCTCTCACGCATATTTTCTATCTAGGTCGGTCCATCCAAGCCGTCCCCACTCTTTTGACCTCATGGCAGGCCACGCTCGCTCAATCTCTCTCTCTATCTCTCTCTCCCTCTCTCCCTCTCTCTTTGTATGTCTCGATTGACCTCGCTCTTTCTCCGACAAAAATGATATATCACCATGTTTGAGCCCAGTTCGACATATTCACATTGTATACTCTCTCACGCACATTGTCTATCTAGGTCACTCTCTCCAACCCGTCTCACTCTTTCGATTGCACGATGACCCACACTCGCTCAATCTCTCTCCCTTTATATATGTAATCGATTGACCTTGCTTCCTCCCACGCACAAAATATATCTACATGTCTGTGACTAGATCATCTCTCAAGCTCTATCTTACAGCCCTCGCCCTTGCCAAAATCTCAATCGGACAATATCTCTCCAGAGCATATATATCTATTCAATGAATGTCGGACCACACTCACTTCGTCTCTCTATCTATATATCTCTCGATTGACCTCGCTTTCTCACGCCGTATCTTCCACACATTGAAGCTACCTCTCCATCCCTTGGAAAGCCAGAGCTATTTACATTGCGAGGGGTACTCCAACCTTGGATTAATTTGTGTAGGCATTTATTCCGGTGGGTTTAGATTATATTTTTGTAGCATTCGGCCCACAACTACTCCAAACACCGTTGCAACCCCCGCACCTCCCCCAATTGATTTCCCACTGGCTCAGGCATTGCTCTCTTGCATGTCCTTTCTCGCCTTCAACATCGCACCATGGTATTATTGCAAAAAACTCTGTGTTCTCTTTAATTATTATAAATAAGCTACAAAACTACACACCGATTGTCCACTTGAAATGGAACATTTTTTGACCCACAAATTAAAGTGCTACAAACTACACACCGAGGGGCCCACCTGTCATGAAGCAAATTTGGACCCATATACAAATTAAAAAACCATCATCACCAACTCGCCTATATTGTGTTAAAAAAACTCTATTTTTATGATTATATATGTTATATATATATATCCCCCTTGATTTTTCTTATGTATAAAGTTGTAATATAAAAGATTTTTATATTTCTTTACAGAGGGAGTATCTCTCTGTGAAAAATATTTATGTGTAACTAGTTACTCCTGTCTTTCTACTTCCTTTCGCCGATATGTGGGGCATCCGGCAACGGGGTCCACGTGCCATATGCACCAAATTAGAGTGCACAACTGCACGGTAGACACACCCCGGTCATAGCGCCACAGTAATGCCTAATGAGCCGTCAAATCACAACCACCCCCCTTTCCAGCTTTAGCAGTAAGCTGGACGGACAAAGCGGCAATATTTTACTGGGCCTGAATCCCCTTCTCCCTCGTCTGCTTGTTCAAAGAAAAACACCGTTCGGCGATTGCATAGGGTTTTCTCATGAAGAACCAAGTACTAATTCTTCATCCATCCCCGCTAAATCCAAGTCCCTTGGTCGCGTGTAATCCTAGGATGGCAGCCGCCGCCGTTGATGCATTTTTCATCCTACTGAATCTAGTGTGTTTCATTTGCAGTGCCCAAAGTGCGAGGACCCTACAGGTTTCTGTGCCCTCTGCGAGACGCCACACTTGTTCCTTCTCATCCGAACACAGGATTTTAAAACGCGCACAGTATGTTCCTAGAATCCTCTTTTCCATCCGAGAGGGTGGGGTTTTTTCAACATGCTGTCGTCTAATTTGGAAATTTGGATTTCCATATTTGGATAAAAGGTACTACTAGTATGATAGTCAACACTGACGTGAAGGAGGAAATTATTTCTAGATTTGGATAAGGAATACATTGTGTTCTCATATTATTTTTCCTGTAGTGCATTATTTGCTCTGCCAGAACACATGTACTCAAGATGCTCGGCCTTGTCATAACTGAATACACCAGTTTAATGGTCACAGTGAAGACCAACCATGGACATAAGTTCCGAGTTGGGTTCATGAACCAAGAAGATCGCTGCTTTTTTTATGGCCGAACTTGGATAAACTTTCTCAAGTGTTACGGACTAAAAGTTGGCGCACGAATGTTGATGGAAATAGCAGAACCTGGTCTCATCTTCACTGCGATCTTCCACCCCGACGTTGTTCCAATTGTTCAACCATGTTAGCTTTGTATCTGGTTCTTGCTTGTTGCCTCGATTACTTCTTAATCCACCTATTCTATCTAACTAATCACAATTTAACTTTAGAAGTAGCAACGAATCTCTCATGAAGATGCTACTTCTAACTAATATTTTCTTATAATTGGTGGCACGTGTAGGTTTTTTCACAGTTAAGCAGGCTACTCGTTTGTTATTCTATAAGAATTCGGTTGTTACTGATGGCACTAAAGTTGTCTGGGATGACATCCACAAGTTCCTACACTTTATTGATCGTCTTGAGGTCCTTGTGGGGTGTTTCAATGGTGGAAGGCCATGTGGGATATGTGTGCCACTGCTGCACTCGTTGAACAGGTCCAAATGTGTCGAGAAACTAATGGTACGAGCTATTTTCTGTTATATATGTTGTTCATAAACTATTGCTTATACACAGTTTTACAATTGTGATCTTCTTGAAACATAAACTGCCCAGTTCTATTGTTCCTATACAGATGCCTGACCATGGTCGGGTCAGACTTGCGCTTGGTCACAACATGATGTTTATGTCGACCTACTCCATTCCCCTTGGATGTGAAAAGATACTTATTCATGGGTGGTCTCAAATAATGAAGGCCCGTCCATCTTGGAGAATAGGACAGAAGATTATGTTCCTGCTTTTCCATGGCTCTAAAGCAAATATCCTGTTTATTGACCACACTATGAGATGAAGCCGCTTTCAGAAGGTTGTAGATGCGCGGGGTGGCGCCTGGGCCTTGTCCTGGGGCTTGGAGGCCTCACCCCTGGTTAACTATAGGCAAAGTAGCACTGTTCAAGGCGTGCTTTGTACGGTTGAACCTGTATAAGTACTCATACTGCTTTCAGCTATGGTTGTTAAGTGCCCCTGCTGGTTTCAGTTAAGGTTTTTAAGTACTCCTACTGCTTTTATAGTCTGTTGTGTTTCTTCAGTCATGTCTTCCTCCAGCCGCCAAAACCAAACCAGCACCGGCAGGGCCACCTGCTTCTGCCTCCCACGGCTGGCTGCGCCTCAGCACATGTATCGCTGCCCCACTGTCTCGTCAATCGTTAATGCTCACATCCGAGGCATCGCCATCGTCTTCCACGGGCTTTGGTGCGCTCGCCGCGGCGCCGCCCTCTCGCATTGTCAACATGGTCAACAAACAACATGATCGACAGAAGTACGTGGAGAGGATGAAAGTAGGGGCCCACCATGTCAGCGTATGGAAAAAGAAAATGTTTCCTCCTAGTGTTTCCTGACATCTTGGACCCACGACATTGTGAGTCTATATAGTCAATAGACAAGAGAGCATCACAAGATCGGCTGACACCTAGGATGTAGCTGCTCGAGTAGTATTTTTTTTGTTATTGTTGAGAAGGAGCAGGGTTTGAGCTGGGTTGTGGCCCGTCTAGCCCGGGCTTATATTTTATGTTCACCATATGACCAGCCCAGGTATTTTTTCTTTGTGAAAATGAGCCCAGTTTATTTTTTCTGAAGAATACCCTATCCAGGCCTACTTATTTTTCTACGCCCTGATGGGCTGCAACTCTTTCAAGACGCCTCCAAATCTTGAAAGTAATATGAGATGGGTTGTAAATATAAAAACAAATGACAAATTGGCAATTATTTTATAATTTCTAAATTATTTCACATTTTCAGATTCCTATTTCACTGGGCTTTAACCTAATTTAAATATATCTTCAAAGTACTTTAAATCTGGCTCGACATTTCGGTATTAAAAATAGTTTGGAACCCATAGAAATATACGAAATTTCTTTTAAATTTTTAACCTGGCCCTGGCCAACAAAAAAAGCGGACTGCAATAAATTGCATAAGAAGTTGCAATGAGCTATATATAAATTATTAAAAAAAGATGGAATGGTCTGAATTGTGGGCCTATTAAGTTGACGCGCATGCAAGATTTTTTTAGTTATTATATATGTCAACAAATTATTCTAGCAGACGTATCCGTTGGATGTCAATCCAACGGCCGTCGTGTTTCTTCAATTTCTGATCTTGCTCCAGCCGCCAAATCCAGCGCCTGCGGGACCACCTGCTCCCGCCTCCCGTGGCCGGCTGTGCTGCCGCGCAGGCCTCACCGCCCCCTACTACTCCTACCGCTGGCCAAGGCATCCCTCTACTCACCCACAACCCCTGTTATTCTGCGGCAACGGCAGCCTCACACCGCAGCCGAACCAGTGAACCCTCGTACTCCTCTCCGCGCG
Organism: Triticum aestivum; assembly: GCF_018294505.1. Taxonomy (NCBI): domain Eukaryota; kingdom Viridiplantae; phylum Streptophyta; class Magnoliopsida; order Poales; family Poaceae; genus Triticum; species Triticum aestivum. The sequence continues at coordinate 271,682,434 of NC_057810.1, forward strand.
GGCTTCCACTACCGCTTCTTCCCCGGCTATGCGTCGTCCCCTTCCTAGGACTCGCCGTCATCCACTGCACTGGTGCTCTCGGCGCGGAGTGGTCAACGTGGTCAAGGAACGACTTCCATTGGAAGAGTACTGTACATGGAGACGCTGACAGCTGGGTCCACGGCGACCGCAAGGAAGTGCCTCCTTATTACGCGCAAAATAATTATTCCTCCACCAACAGCAGGGACCCACTAGACGGGCCACCGTATTTCACAAAAAATATGTTTCCCCCTTGACTATTGGGACCCACCAGCTACATCTTCGCATGCAAGGAAGTGTGTCCATATTACGGGAAAAAACAATGATTCGCCCCCCTGACTGCTAGGACCCACCAGCTACATCTTCGCACGCAAGGAAGTGCATCCATACTATGGGCAAAAAAAATGACTCGCCCCCTGACTACTGGGACCCACCAGCTACATCTTCGCATGCAAGGAAGTGCCTGACAGTCGGGACCCACCAGGTCGAAGCGTAGGTAGCATCTTCATTCTGGTCGCGAACGTGTACGTACACACTGGTCGATGTAGAGGCGCGCACGTGTAGTAGTAGAGGCGCACACATAGCATGTACACGTACGTACAGTGACCAGGGTACAAGAAAGAAAATACGGTCACGTACGTACATACGCGCGGGGTCTCGAATGCCTACTCGCGCATACGCACGACTAGGGATCGTGTACATGGCTGGGTCGGAACGAAGAAACTGCAACGTTGTCATGTTCATGGGGAGCCAATCGGCTGGATCGGAATGGAATGCGTCGTCCTATTCATTGGGAGGGCTTTCATAGAACAGCCGATGGAAACGAGGCCTGGCGTACCGCGGAACAGAGGAAACGGCCTTGTGTTCGACCGGCCACGGTCGAAACGGGATCTTGTTCATGGGAGGGGTCTGGCATACCGCAAAACGGAGGAAACAGACTTCTGTTGGACCTCCTACGGTGGAAACGGGGTCCTATTGATCGGAGAGGTGTGGCGTACCGCAAAACGGAGGAAACGGACTTGTGTTGGAGTGCTACGGTCGAAACAGGGGTCCTGTTCATCGGGCGGGGTGTGGCGTACCGCACAACAGGACTCCACGGGATATTGTTCATCTCCACCGTCGACATCCTCCAGCCTCTACAGGCTACTGTTTATCCACCGTCGACCTCCTCCAGCCTCCACCTGCGACTGTTCATCCACAGGCTCCTGTTCATCCAGCCTCCACCGCATGCTACTCCACTAGCTACTGTTCAACCAGCCCTCTTCACGGGGTCCTATTTGTCGGATATCGGGTTCCGGCAAAACCCTTGAGGTTCGAACACTGGGGTGCACACGAAGATTTCCCCCTACCGAATCTCGCTCTCAGCCTCGCTGCGATCCCTAAGCATAACTCAACGAAATCACAACAAAAGAGACACAAGATTTATACAGGTCCGGGCCACTGTTGTGGTGTGGTGGATTGCCTCTTGGGCTGATGATGAACAGTACAAGGGAAGAACAACCTCACGAGGAGAGGTGTTCTTGAGCTGGTGTGGTGTGTAGATGAACTGAATCGTCTCCCCCTTCTACTGTGGTGGCTAGCCCTATTTATAGAGGCCCTGGTCCTCTTCCCAAATATTGAGCAGGAAGGGATCCAACAACGAACATTGTGAAAGGGGAGAGCTAGTACATGCTATCCTGACTAAAGGTGGTCTTCGCCTGTCAAATGCGCTGGTGATGACGCCATCTTGGGCTCCATGGTGACCTCCATCCTGCCGTCCTACTGGTCTTGGTCTTGTTGCACCGATATGGAAACCTTTACCTAATGCCTCGGTACTCCGTGCCTGCGCTTGCCCCCTTAGCACCAAAGAGGAAACGAGGACACTGCACGGGCTGGCGCCCGCCTGACCTTGGTCGTCATGGCTTGCGTCATGGGAACCTCGCGAGGTACCCGTTTCCTTGATCTCTCTGCCTCCTCGCGAGCCTGCATGGTGAGGCCTCCCCTGAGGAGGCCTTGTGTCGTCCACCTCGCGAGGCTTGGCCCCTCGCATGGGTCTTGAGTGTTGGTTGATGAAGATGAACCGCACTGGGCCACTGGTGGAGCCACGCCACAGGCGCAGGCAGGCAAGTCTGGGGACCCCCGTTCCCAGAACGCCGACAGTAGCCCCGGGCCCAAGGCGCGCTCGGACTTGGCTTAGCAGCGAAGCCAAAGATCAAGGGCGGAGCACCATGGGCCCCAACAGCTTGCGGCCTTGGTCGACGCGTGGCGACTGATTGGACATGGGCGTCTCCGCTTCCCCATGCTGCCTCGGCAACTGCCCTTCTGACAAAAGGCTGGCACGGGCAAGGCTTGCCTTCATTGTTTTCCTTCGTCTTGCTCCAGATCCCTTTCCTTGCTTCCGTAATCTCCAGATCTGCTCCACTCCTTCCCTTTCAGTGAGCGATGGCGCCCCGCAAGGCCAAGGTTGATGCGCTGCCGGCTTGGTACAAGCCGACCCTGGACGCGCCCAATGTCTCGGAGAAGAATCTCGCCGCCACGCGCCTGCTGACGGCGGTGGAGGGCAATGAAAAGGGGGAGACCGAACTCCGGGCCGGCTCCACCGAGCCGGAGGCTGAGGGGAGCACTTTCTACCCCTTCTTCATGAACACCGTCGTCGCAGGCCTGGTTCCTCCCTTTTTCGACTTCTTCTATGTCGTCCTCAGCCATTACAGGTTGCAGGCCCTTCATCTCCATCCCTACTCCATTCTTCTCTTGTCGATTTTCGCCTACTACTGCGAGGCGCATGTTGGGGTGATGCCATCCGTGGCCCTGCTGTGCCACTTCTTCCTCCTCCGAACCAACGGTGAGCACACCTTGGTGTGTGCTAATTTCATCGCGTATGGCAAGGCCAACGCAATCTTGAAGGCCGGGAAGAGGGCCGACGACTTTCGGAGCAAGTGGGTCATGATGGATGCCAAGTGTGTCCACCCCCGGTTGGCGCTACCTATGGAGATGTCCCAACCTAATGAAGGGTGGTCTCACGCAAAGCTTGCTGATGATCGAGCGAAGTTGGTGCTGGAGAAGATGAGCGCCGAACTGAAGCCGGGCAACACGAAGGCGGTGAAGCTGATGGGGGCCGCACTCCTGAGGGAGTTCTTGACGCAGTGGGTGGCTCCGCTTCAGGCGCACTCGCTCCCCTTATGGATGCTTGGGGGCGCAGATGACAAGCTTCGCCTGAATCCGGTGGCTTTGGCCGACGAGGATCTGGTCGCAGCTCTCCGCCTCTTGGTTGGGGACGACTAGGAGCACCCACCGAATGCCCCTGTCCCCTTATTCCTCCGCGAGGACAAGGCGCAGGTGGTGGCTGCTATGCCCACCTTTGATGGGTGCGACCTGGTGCCAGCGGCGCCCCCTTTGGTCCGGGGGGCGACGGCGCTGGTGGACGTGTCTTCGGGTGACTCCCGCAAGGGAGGAGGAGGAGGAGAAGAAGAGGAGCACGACTTGGAGGCAACCCTC